>NC_048218.1:151597148-151597314 GCF_002007445.2 Ailuropoda melanoleuca
TTTGAGAAGTTCTTTGTAGATCTTGGATACCAGTCCTTTATCTGTAGTGTCCTTTGCAAATGTATTCTCCCATTCCGTGGGCTGCCCCTTAGTTCTTTTGACTGTTTCCTTGGCTGTGCAGAAGCTTTTTATCCTGATGAAGTCCCATAAGTTCATTTTATCTTTT
>NC_048218.1:151597414-151678708 GCF_002007445.2 Ailuropoda melanoleuca
GACAGTCAGCAAGAAAGGGAACCCAAGCAGGGGAGTGGGAGAGGAAGAAGCAGGCTCCCGGCGGAGAAGCCTGATGTGGGACTCCTTTCCAGAACACTGTGATCACGCCCTAATCCGAAGACAGGCACTTAATNCACACCCTAATCCGAAGACAGGTGCTTGGTGACTGCGCCACTCAGGCGCTCCGGGTTGTGGGCTTCTTGATTTTTCAGCCTGCCTTCTGGGGGAGGGGCCTGCCTGCAGGTACTCAGAAAACCCTGTTTGGGTAGAGTCTCTGTGTCCCTTGCGAGGGGGGATGGGGATGGGCACCCTGTGAGCCGGTATTTCCAGGCTTTTGTTCTCTGGCAGCTTTCCCTGGCGGTCTGCGTTGCCTCTTCTGAGAGCCAGAGCAGGAGTGGCCGAAAGTCAGCCTCTGTCACTGAACGGAGGGATTGTGGCCCGTTCTCCACTGATGTTCTGGCCACTTTAACTCTGTTTCTGTTGGTGCTGCTCAACCCTGCAGCATCCCGGGCTGTGCGCCCCACACCCGGCGTCCCAGCCCTCACTTCCAGGGCCGGCACNCCCCACACCCGGTGTCCCAGCCCTCACTTCCAGGGCCGGCGTGTCTCTGTCCTTTGTGTTTCTAACCCCGCCAGCTGCCAGCCGCCAGCCACCCCGCGCGTGATCCTGGAGCTCCCAGTCTCAGTCTGGATCCAGTGAGCACACCAGATTTCCGGAGCTCAGTGAGAAGTCTGATAGCTCATGCCCCCGGCTCACGGTCTCAGTCTGCTGTCTCGAGGGTGCGGGTCACAGGCAGTGTGCACTTGTTTTATAGGGACCTGAGGGATGTCAGTTTCCTGATTTTTCAGCCTGCCTTCTGGGCAAGGGGCCTGCTGTGCTGATATTCAGGAAACCCTCAATACTGAGCACTGGAGATGTTCATTTGTAGAGATCCAGATGTATCTTCCTGCATCTCAGGCTGATTCCGTGGGTGTTCAGAATGGTCTGGTAGATATCCAGCTCGACTCGGACCAGCTGAGAAAGGGTCGCCTACTCCTCCTCCATCTTTTCTCCTCCTTGCAGAAAGTGGTTGCCTTTCTGTTCATAGAGTTTCTGCTACTCTTTTCTTCATTCTCCAGTTTCATTCATAGGTATTTGGAATGGTTTGATAGCTCTCTCGCTTAATTTCTGGGACCAGACGAACTTTAGGTCTCCTGCTCCTCCGCCATCTTGGACTATTCTTGCTGCTATTGTTGCTGCTATTCTTTTCTTCATATTCAGTTGAGTTTTGTAGGTGTTCAGAATGGTCTGATAGCTATCTAGCTGCATTCCTGGGACCAGACGAAATTTAAGCCTCCTGCTCCTTCGCCATCTTGGACTCCTCCCTCAGTCACAGCTAGTTTTTATAAGTTTTAACATGTGTTCTATAAAAGAACATGTCTCCTTAAGATAGCACAATTTATCATAGTGACCAAGTGTTTCTTAACCATGTTCTTTTAACTTTTAAAATCTCGTGTCAATCTATGGTTTAAATAGAATGATAATGCTCTGTTGATTCCCTCATGAATCTACCAGGCGTTTCTGATCACCTCCTATACACAAGGAATGATGATTGGTGCTAGGAGCTTATAATGGAGCATAAAAACAGAGACAGCTAAAATGTACTCAAGGCTCTGGGAATGGAGATACTCAAACTGCCTAGAGGAGCCAGGAAATAACTGTTAAGGAAATAAAACTTAAGCCAGAACTACAAGGATTAACAAAAATTAGTCTGTGGTTTTTCAGAAGTTCACTGCAAAGTAGTTCAGCCTGGTGGCATGGGGGACAGAGAAAAAAGCCTGGGGGGGGGGGGAAGGAGGACACTGAATACTAGGACAAGATCCTGGAAGATGGCCCACTGTGGCAGGAGGCTGGGCTATGGTAGAGTCTTCATCATTCTCTTGTTCTTGCTGATGTACCTTGGCCAGTCCTTCCTGCCACCGCAGGGGTCTTCCCTTCCATCAGCTTCTAGGGATCACTTGAAGAGGTTTCCTTTCCCTTATATTTGGATATTGAAATATGGGTGGAATGGCTTCTGTCAATTTCTGACTTTGATCCCAAAGATATTCCTGTAATAACTCATCTGACAAATTCCTTTCTATCATTCTATTTTGTAGGGAAGGCTCCTTGTGGACAAGACCTGGCTTCTGTTCTACCATGGTTTGCCAATATTTTTTTTCCTCAATTGAAACAATGGATGTATGAGTAACTCTAGGTCATATAATTACAAATATACCCACAGTAGGGAGAACATTTAATCCCAGCAGTTACCAATCAAATCCTTACTAGGCAGGAACTGCCACTATCAAGGAAAAGACCTTGTTGAGATACATAGGGTGGAAAGTAATGTTTGGCAGCAGCCAAGGCAATCAAAGAGAAGGCTCTACTACTCCACCGAAGAGAAAGAGAGGACTTTCATTTTTTTCTGCTCTTGTATGCAAATCAAAAACAAAAACAAAAAAGAAAAGAAAGGCCAGACAATGGAACAAAGTGGCAATGAGAGAGTGTTAGACTGAAGGCTGAATTCTATGTGGAGTAAAATGATGAATAAGAAACCCTTAGTGGTATGGATGATTCAAGAACAAGCATGTCCAATTAAAGTTTATTTACTGAGTGCAGTGTAATTGTTGAACAAAATTTCTGCTCCTTGCAAATCTTGCATTATTGGCTTGATGCCATGAGTACACGAAGGAATGATCACAAAACAAGATGAGAGAAATAGGCAATTCCATTCTTCACCCAGGATTTTGCCCAGGTTATATGACATTGGTTTGAATTGATATGTATATCTCAAAGAAATGAGAGCCACTGACTGATATAAAGCTTATACAGATTATATAATGAGATTTACTTGGAAACTGAATTATCTTGATTCCCAAGTCAAAAAACATTTCATGCTAATTCTCATAGAATACTAACATTTAATATCTTCTTTAATATAATGGGTAAGTTCACTTGGGTTTTTAAAAAATAAATGTTAATTTTGTATCATGTCCCTTAGGTTGTTGTTAATATGAATTTTCGTTGTGACCACAATTTAGAGCATATTTAGGTATTTGAACATTTGTTAGTTCTAGTGTTAGATATAACATTTGTTATGTACCTTCAGACACTAATGAACTTTTTTTCTTACATAATTTCATGTAACTCTGAAGATCTTTCTGTTGTTTATAGAGAAAAACCATACTGTAGTAAAAATAATATTATAGTAAGAGAGTAGTAAATATTTCATTATCATTGATGTGGTGGTATTTATTTCACCCCATAAATTTGATATGTAAAATACCCCATTCTTTATCTTTGACTAGAAATGCTCCTGAGTCCTACTATTAAATACTTAAATCAAGGCAAGTTTTAAAAAATTTTGAATCTGGGTGCATTCATAGAAAGTGAGGTCTTGTCATTTAGATATCTAGCATATATAAAATACATTATTCTGAATTTATTATCTTCACTCCCCTTTCTCCTATTTATTACTTTACATTTATTACATATATAGTATATATATGATAACATTACATTCACTAAGCACAGCATTATAAAGTACATATAATATTGATTATATTTACCTTTATTAATCTGTGTTCAGTTCAGTCAAGAAATTCCTCTTATTGGGGCGCCTGGGTGGCCTTAAGCATCTGCGTTCAGTTCAGGCGTGATCCCGGTGTTCTGGGATCAAGCCCCATATCAGGCTCCTCCACTGGGAGCCTGCTTCTTCCTCTCCCACTCCCCCTGCTTGTGTTCCCTCTCTCGCTGGCTGTCTCCCTCTCTGTCAAATAAATAAATAAAATCTTTAAAAAAAATTCCTCTTATATATGTTCCTCAATATAACTGTGATTCCAAATATCAAAGCAGTCTATTTATTTTATTTAATATTTTTATTAAGATATAATTGGCATATTATATTAGTTTCTGATGTATAACATAATGATTCCATATTTGTATATATTGCACAATGATCACCACAATAAAGCAGTTTATTGATACATCAATTTAAGACTTGCGTTTATCTCAATTTTAAAGGCCCATTTTGAAATAACATAAAAGGGTCTTTGAAATATTCTTTCTAAATGTCGTTCATTAATATTTCTTGTTCTGAGAATTTAGCTTTATACCCAAGGTTTTTGACATCTTTGGTATAAACCTGAGAGTATTTTCTAATGAATTGCTTTGCCTGTTTGAGAATACCTTATATATTTCAAGGAACATTCAGAAACTAGGGGACTAAATGATATTGACAAAATTGCTTTATTCTTATGACCAACATAGAAATAGGTCCAAAATATGTTACGTGTGTTAGACAAAATGTTCCTTTTGGTTTTATTCTCTTTTGAGGTCCTTGTTAAATATATACATTAACTACATTGATTTTGATTTAACTTAGAAATATTATTTAATGAAATTTTGGTTAAAATTGCTTTTAATAATGATGTTGAAAGATTAGGTTTTATTCTTTTCTCCTGTTTTTTGTGCATAATTATAAATGTGTTTTCATTGTTTACTCAGCTCACTATGATATTTAATTCATATTTATATATGGTTTTCTGCATTTATCAATTGAATACAATTAGAAAGAAACTATTAAAACTTCCATCAATAATATAAATCAATGAAAACAAAGAGTAAAAATAAAGCTATTAACACATTTTAAAGCTGAATATTCAGGTTACAGTTTTTAACATGAAGATCCTGCTTTGAAACATAAAACTAAACTGACTGGTAAAATGCAATATAAATTTCATAGCTCAATAAA
The DNA here is from genome assembly GCF_002007445.2 of Ailuropoda melanoleuca. Classification (NCBI taxonomy): domain Eukaryota; kingdom Metazoa; phylum Chordata; class Mammalia; order Carnivora; family Ursidae; genus Ailuropoda; species Ailuropoda melanoleuca. Next base: position 151,602,186 of record NC_048218.1, read on the forward strand.
ACAAACAAACAAAAAATCCACAAAAGTCTCTTCAAATTAGAAATCAAAATGTAGAGTCAAGGAAAAAAGTTTCTGAAAACTTTACTAGGACTTTGAAACCTAACTCATCAGATAGGGCTTAAAAATACAGAATTTTGAATGTGAAGTAGAAATTTTTCCTGTAAATGGAAGGAACATCTGGGCAGACTCAGATGAAACAGAATGCCACAATCAGCTTATAATACAAGCCAATTCAAACGGAAAGAGATGATTCTCAAAAAAGAAAAACCATTTTGAGAATAAAGGAGCATACTCAAAACCTACAATTTATTCTTAATGATGCTTCATTTTTCATTTGCTTTATAGCAGCCTTCTACCCAAAGGGCAAAGATTGACAGACTATTCCTTAGTCCCTTAATTTTAGCTGTCCCCTTAACTATGACTCTGGGGCTAGAATGCACAAACAGGACAATAAATCAGAAGGAACAAAGAACCTTTAAAGCTATATGGCAGAGAGGAGAAAGAAAGTATGGAGAGAAATTCCCTTTATATGTATCCTTAATAATTGATAAAAAGTATTGAGTTTGCTGAGTTCGGTTATATATTTTTCAAGACAGATGTATTTGTTCATGGTTTCCCTGTCTAACTTAAAGCTACACTGAGTGCTGTTTCACATTTCTCCCTTGATGTTATACTCTAGTCAATGTATTTAAAATTAGAATGATTTGGGTTTGGTTTTAGAAATATTCTTACTGGCCCCATCCTTAACACTTCGAAACACACAATGTATGCCTTCTTTGGTTTGAAGCAAACCTCCATTTAAACATCATCTTATCAAAAGTAGCACACTATTGTATTAGTCAATAATACTCGGAATTTAAGGTTTCTCTTTCGATAAATCTAGCACTTCTGAAACAAACTTAATTTGCCAACTCTAACACACGAATACTAGTAGTTTTTAGCTTCTTTGTTGTAGAGCAGATCTCACTAGATTTTTTTGTCTTTCTTGATTTCAATGTTTTATAATTTAATAGTTGAACTGTTTTATATGCACTGAAGTGTTGTAGATAATTTTCTTTATGTAGTAAAACATCTTTGACCTGACAACTGAAAGCATGCATATTAAGGTCAACATTTGTCATACTAGATGTCATTACTATTTTACTTCTGTCACTGTAGGATGGTTAAAAGCACAGTTAGGTCAAAAGGAAAGTTGAAGAATGGGAGGCTGGTCAGAGGTGCCTTGGGCAAGTTGACTTCGTTATTTCTGGTCTCAAGGACTTTGGCGACACTATTACAGGTTAGGATTTGTGAGATGATCTTTGGGCAGGATGGCGGAGTTGGTTAAGCTTTCCAGCTACTAACTCCAAGGAGCATTATTGAGAGAGAAAAGCAACTCTGGAAACGATGTACACATGCTTCAGTTCCACGGAGCTTCCTAGGGAACCTAATATGAGCCTGGACGATGACAGTGCCCATTTTCACACTTACTACATTTAGATGGTGAGGGAAAGTTTGTAAAATATAGACGGGGTGAAAAAGTTTTGTGCTAAAGCAGCAGTTTCCTTTGCAGTATGTCATTTTAAATTTCTGTTCTTCCCTCTTAAATCTAGAAGTTAAGTTGCAGTCTTTCTACCTTTCATGTGTCATTAATATTGCAGTAATTGTCTATAAATAAGTAATAAAACTATATAGAAAAGTAGCAAGGCATTTTTATGATTAGCATCTGTCTTTTATGTCACCAAGGAAAAAAACATTTTAGCTTATAAATTTACTTTTCAGCAGTCTTTATTTTTTTCTTTTCTAAACACTTTGGATCCATTATGCCAAATCTCTAACCATTTAAAAAAATTTGTCTTGTAATCGTATGCCGCATTTTCATTCAACAATGCCCATTCTGTTACCAGATGTGCTACATGTAAAGAGAATTGCTCTGCCTCTCTTATTTAGAGGGGGAAAGGATTTGCTTATTTATCTTTAACATTGTTGAAGCAATCTCACATAAAACACCCAGTGATGATGGGCATGGCAGTATTCAGGTGAAGCAAAAATGTTTTGTTTTTCCTTGTTTATTTGGGAATTGGTCATGACTCTGAAGAATTCAACTCACTCTTGTCTGAGGAAAAACACCCTTTGTGTTTTTGTGTCTTTCATATATGGAAGAGTAAAACCAAGCTTCGGAAAGAAGTAAAATATTAACTCCATTAAAATGCAAGTGCGATGATACCCAGGAAGAGAGAAGGTACTGAATACCCAGACATCTCCTTCCTCCTAATCTTAGATCTCCTGCTGCTGACTCCCATTGTCTTGGCCCCATCAGAAGCTGCAGTGCCGGGAGCCTAGGTAAGGCACTCAGTAAAGATCAATAGCAGAGCACAGAGGCAGAGAATGACTGACCATCAGCACAGATGTGTTAAACAAGAGATTAGATAAAATTTAAAAGATAATGAGTGATTTAGAGACAAGTGTGAAGACATTATCCAGCAGCACAAGAGACAGGATTTAGAAAATAAGGAATATGAATTAATTCACATGCAGAATGGAAGAGACAAGTGTTTTATCTTTCTAATGGGTGTTCTAGAGGAAAGAACACAAATGATGGAGGGAAGCACTATTAAAGGAAATGATGATAAAAGTAGTAATTTTCTAATAATAATGGAAAACATAGGGGTGCCTGGGTGGCTCAGTCAGTTAAGTGTCCAACCCTTGGTTTCAGCTCAGGTCATGATCTCAGGGTCCTGGGATCAAGCCCCGCATTGGGCTCCCTGCTCAGGGGGGAGTCTGCTTCTCCCTCTCCCTCTGCTCTTCTCTCTGCATGCACACTCATTCTCCCTCTCTCTCTCCCTCAAAAAAGTAAATAAATCTTTAAAAAAATAATAATAATAGAAAACATACAGCATTTTCTATGTGCTGGGTATTTGACATCCACTAATTTAATCATTGTAACACTCTTAGGAATAGGTATAGCATGAATCCATAGATACAAGAAACACAATAATTAGTGAGCACTATAAACAAAAAATAAACTCACATTCACCTTGTAGTCAAACTACAGAATACCAAATAAAAAAAAAGACAAAAGAGCCACAATAAAAGACAGTATCAACAATTAGATTGATAACAGAAATTTTAAGAGCACTGGAATGAGTTCAATGCATAGAAAAAAAAATAGCTATGAATGTAGAGTTAGGTGTCCAGCAAAACTATTTTCAATATGAGGGAATCAGAGCAATACTCTAAGGTAAAAACAAGGTTTACATTCAAGACTTTCACTAAAAGAGCTTCAAAATGAATGTATTTCACAGGAAGAAAATTAATTGTAAAAACAAGGTCAAGAGGCAAGGCAGAATGGAGAGCAAATTGATAAACATTTAACTAAATTTGAGCAAATAATTGTCTTTATAAAGTAACAGTAATGATTTCTAATTTAGGATATAAAAGGGGATAAAATTAAAATACAACAATAACATGTAAGTTGGAAGGAGGTTGAAAACAGCTCATTTTTTTTGAAATGAGAGCGGAGAGCAATTTATATTTTGTTCATCAATTGAGAATTTCAAAGGCAATTATGAAAAGGTCAAAATATAATATTTATTACTCCCAAGACAGTTAAAGGGAAAAGATGAACTAAGAATCAAATAAATATATTATCTCAGTCAAGGGACACCTGATGGCTCAGTCAGTTAAGTGTCTGCCTTCGGCTCAGGTCATGATCCCAAGGTCCTGGGATGGATTCCCTCATTGGGCTCCTTGCTCAGTGAAGAGCCTGCTTCTCCCTCTGCCGGCAGCCCCCCCCCCCCGCTTGTGCTATCTCTTTCTCTGACAAATAAATTAATAAAATCTTTAAAAAAATAATAATATCTCAGTCAATCCAAAATAAAGCAAGAAGGAGGGGGGAATAGTAAAAATGGGACAACTAGCAAAAACAAAATGATAGAAAGGTCAAAGTGTTTATAATCACAATATTCAATTCTTTCCAGTTAAAAGACAGAATGACTAATTGTATTTTTCAAAAAGAAATCCAGCTACACATTGATTTAAGAGGTACGCATAAAACCTAAGGAGAAAGAAAGGTTGAAAATACAGGAGAAAAAAATTAATCAGGAGGATTTTTTTTTTCTGGGAAAATTCTTAAAAAAAAAAAAGATGGAGTAGCTATCAATAACCTGTAAGTAAACTTTAATAACTATTAAGCAAAAAGCATTATTAGGAATAAATAAGTCAGAACACTCATTGTTTTATTAATAGCTATATGTCAACTATATATGGGCTTGTAAGCATTAACTTATTTAAACCTCACATCAATCCTCACGTAGGTATTATTTCTATCTCCATTTTAGGTGAGGAAATGAAGGGATAAAGGTTAAGTAATTTGCTCAAAGTCACCCAGCTAATAAGGAATAAGGTTAGGATTCAAATCCAGAGGGCAATATGTCCCTAGAGTCCATGCACTTAACTACCATGATATGCTGCCTGGTCAAAGGCTCACTATACTAGAAACTTGGAGGCATCTAATTTAATGGCCTCAAAGAGATAAAGTAAAATTTGATAAAGCTACAGGGAGAAAGAGACAAATACAAAAATGATAATAGATTTCAATGCCTTTCTAAATTATTAGATTAAGCAGCTAAAAAATTTGCAAGGTGAAAAGTTGAACAACATAATTTAAGAGTTTGATTTAGCAGAAATTAATATACTCTGTTCTCTTCATCAAAACTTTATACAAGTCAAGGACAATATACTAATTGTCTACCGCTGACTAACAACCACTCCAAAACATAGTGTCTCAAAATAACAAATGTTTATATTTCATTTCCTGTGGGTCAGGAATTCAGGTTTGGTTTAACAGAGTGCCTTGGGCTCAGGGCCTCTTTGAGGTTTCAATCAGGGTGATGCCTGGGGCTACAGTCTCATCTCAGGGCGTGACTTGGGGATGATCCACTTCAAAATCACTCAGAGTGGTTGTCAAGATTCAATTCCTCCTGGGTTGTTGGACTAAAGGCCTCAGTTCTTCCTGGCTGTTGGCTGGAGTCCCTCCTCATTCTTTGCTACCCTTTCATAGGTAAACTGACTGCATGACAATTGGCATTCCTCAGAGCAAGCCAGAGAGCAAAACAGGGGAAGTGAGAAGAGAGAGAGAGGAGGGGGAGAAAAAGAGAGAGAGAGAGAGAAGCTATAGTTATTCTATAACCTAAGAATTGACAGCCATTGCTTCTCTCATATTCTATTTGTTAGAAGTGAACAATTAAATGCAGCCCACCCTCAAAGGAAGGGGATTACATGAGGGTATGTATGACTATGAGAAAGTGGTAGTCATTGGTGGCCATCTTAGAGGTTGTCCGGCACAGGTAATAAACAAAATGCAGGGTAGCAGTTTGGGCTGGGAAGAAGCAGAGTCACAAGAGGAGCATAGAAGTAGGTGCAATCATATTGACATTGCATATTTCTGGATTGGATGATTGAATTGTGGGTGTTCATTTTGGTATGCTTTATAACTTTAGAGATACAGTACTATTTTCTTCTGCATGCATAAAATACCACATATTTTTTCAAAAAGAAAGGTACTGGTCCTCTTCTGAAACAAATCTCTACCTATTCAAAACTGACCTCTATAGTTTACTGAAAATTAGCCATTGCATTTCATTTGATTCATGAGTCTTTGGGACGGTTGCTTCATCTCTAGCTGCCCCATACTATACATACACACACACACACACACGTATTATGAATAGAGCATTTTAATTCTATCTGTAAAGTAAAATGTTCATTAATTCATATTAAGTATCATTAAGTCATTCCTTTAAATGTTCCAAAATTTTACAAATAGGCACTCTACAACTTGTAAGTATAAAACATTATTTTGTGGTGTATTTTCTCCCATAAATTTAGGCAAATGTGAACTCTTTGCTTGAATTATTCAGGTAATAAACCCAACTCTTAGCTGTAAATGTGACCTCTAAATAGTAGAACCAATGCAATCAAAAGAACTTGGTTTCATCATTTTCATATGTAGCATATTTCTCTCCTGCCCACCCCCTTGCCTGATGGTATTAGAAATACAGTTTGATAACATGAATCAAGCTAATAACATTAGCCTGTGACTGATTACCTGTCCAGTTTGGCCTCATATGAAAATTCTGAGCAATTAATTTTAATCTTATGATAATACTCATGGGACAGTAAACCATTCTCCCTAATTTAAATACAATGGTTTCCAAGTTCAATACATATGTAATAATGAATTAGCAAAATCTTTTCTCTGAAAAGAGAGAAGTACCGTAGCTAAAATTTTATACAAAGAACATAATAAAGTTTAAATTTAATTAATTTTTATTTACCCTTTTCAGTTAAAGAAAACTATGCATTGGTTCTTTGATTTTCAATTCTTATTATTCTGAATATCTCTTAATTGGCATGTCAAGAAAGCTGCATTGTTTGGGGCTAATTGGAAATTCTGCAAAAATATAAATTGCAAAAATAGGATCACTATAAAAATTTTAAGCAGTACAAAGATATATGAAATAATAAGTAAAAACTTCCTATATCACTCTTCAGCTCCTAATCCCACTTTCCTGACATATCCAATTTAAAACATTTGATATTTGCCTTTTTAGAAATTTTCTGTGCTATTAAAAATACACGTTTTTACACATGTGCAAACATATACACTTTAAAATGAAAGTATACTGTATTTATTGTCTGGAAATTTGCCTCCTCACCTTCTTCATTTGCTAAAACATAGCCACCTTTACAAGAGATACAGTTCTGCATGAATTCTTATTTTATTGGGTATACAGAAATTCTATAGATGAGTATATAGTAATTTAACTATTTTACTATTGAGAGTCACTTAAAATATTGCTTATTAATTTTTATTTTTTCATATTGGAAACTGTGCCACAATAAACATTTTTGGCAGCGGAATTACTGCCCTAATTACTAAATTATCAGAAGAGTAACATATCAGAGGTTATTATTTTAAATCTCCATGTGTTCTCTTTAATGTCTGCATCTCTCAAAATTTTCACGGACAGGGGCGCCTGGGTGGCACAGCGGTTAAGCGTCTGCCTTCGGCTCAGGGCGTGATCCCGGCGTTATGGGAGAGCCCCACATCAGGCTCCTCCGCTATGAGCCTGCTTCTTCCTCTCCCACTCCCCCTGCTTGTGTTCCCTCTCTCGCTGGCTGTCTCTATCTCTGTCGAATAAATAAATAAAAATCTTTAAAAAAAAAAAAAATTTTCACGGACAGTTCCCAGTTCATAGCACTACTCTTAATAGTAGATGTGATAATTAAAATTTGGACCTCAATGAAAGGTTACAGATTTTGATTTTAATTTTCATTTGTTCATTCAATTATTATTATATATTAGCTAAAGTATTCATAATCATATGCCAATTCCAACTCAAATGAACAGCTTAAAAATAATAAAGCTAGTCTTAAATATTTTATCTAGTTTAGCGTAAAAACTATCATATGGTAGTATAAGAGTATTTGCTCTCTTCTGACAGTTTTATGCCTATAATAAGGAACTCACTTTGCTTTTTTAAAAATAATGAGTAGCAATCATCTTAATTAATTGCAATGTGGCTTTTACAAAGAGCTTGGAGCCTCATTAGTTAAAATCTCACATGTATATTTTCCGCATGAGTATTCTATCAGAAGTTATGAACATTATTCATTTTGGTTTCATCCACGCTTGTCTTTTTAGTATTCCCTAAGGGTGGGGAGTCTACCAATTCCCTCTTTCTAGCAAGTTTTCTCACTGGTGCTTAGTAATAGGGACTGGCAGAGCTTATAATCGGCCTGCCTGCCTGGGTTGGTAAAGGAGTTTTTTGTTTTAGTGGAAACTCAATATTACTCACTTGGAAGACTGTTATGGTGTTCAAAACAATTACAAATAGGAATTTTCTCTTAATTGCCTGTCTTAACAGTGATAGGAAGGTTAGGTCTTCTAAACAGAGCTCACAGGTAGTGTTCTGTTTGGGATCTCTGTTCTCTCATTTCAGGTGAAAAAAAAAACAATGTATTTCTTGGCAACCTCCTCCTTTTTAATGTGAATCTAATGTTGGAAGCTTTTCAGAATATATTATGCATCAGGACTTTATCATTAACTGTAAACTGCCTTCTGTCCGCTCTAGCCCGTTGCCCTTCTTGATTCAACCATATGGCTCTAGAAAAATCCCACTCTTGCTCTGCAGAGCCAGGCACACAGCCATATGCCGAACCCTCAAAATGAGCAATTCAGGCTTTATGTTCTGGTAATGCAAATTTCCATTTCCTACAGCTATTTCTTTTATGGGGAGACAAATATAACTAAAATTTTTTTTTCAAAGTATTTGTCTATGACTCATGTGAGACATGATGCATTTTCTCTGTAAAGGTATCCACATTTTTCACCAAGATCTGTTGGTGCCTTGTGATTTTTTTCTTTCCTGGATCGAACCATTCTACTCTTCTATGTTGTCCACTGTGTAGGCAATGAAGAGGTCAGACTATGCATACCATTGCTAATACTTTATCATTTCACGTGTAATGCTGCAGCAGGCTGTGCTTATGGCATTACTCTGGATATGGCTTGACTCTTTGACATGGAGAGACAGGATTCAGGTCAACTCCAAAGAAAAAATTGACAATTACAACCAGAAGGGATTTGAAATAATTAAAAAAAAAATCCTGTCCACTTTTACAGTCCTCTGAAATTGTCAGTCATCAGCGAGAATGCATCAGCAGAGAATGCTGAGGTGGCAAAAAGCAGTCAGAGTAGGGGAATGAGGAATCCTTCGACTGCCATCTGTATTCACCAACATCAAGGCAGCATCAAGATCTTCCCTAGAAATGAGTGACAGGTTTTAATAGCTAAAAACACAACTTGATGGGGTACCTGGGTGGCTCAGTTGGTTAAGTGTCCCACTTTTGATTTTGGTTCAGGTCATAATCTCAGGGTCCTGGGATCAAGCCCTCCATCAGGCTCTGCACTCAGCAGGGAGTCTGCTTGAGATTCTCTCTCTCCATCTCCCTCTCCTGCCCCTCCCCCCCCCACTTGCACATGCTCCTGTGCACTTTCTCTCTCTAAAATAAATAAATAAATCTTTTTAAAGAGAAATAAAAACAAATAAAAATAATAAAAACACCACATGGGGCCATGGAATAAGCAAACCCTATGAATTTCTTTTGATTTGTAATCAGAGCCATTAACCAAGAAAGGAACATCTCAACTTAGCACTGAGCCAAAGCAGTCAAGGAAATGCAGACGAAGAACCCTAGATCCTAGAATGAGAATCTAAATTAGACAATTAACAATATTTCTTGGCCACATTAACAAGGATTACCACCAATTCCATGGTGAGGAAGACTGAAGTCCTATATCAGAAGTCATTCTATATATTTTGATCTATCTTTGTATCTGTCTATCTCACATGTCTATCTGAGGGAATTGAAAAATAAAATAAATTGGGATTATTTTCACTATAATATTTGTATCCAGTAAGTCTTACTACTTTTCTCAAGTTCATAGTGTCTTGAGTCAAAGATTCTTCAGGTATTGTCACGTACAAGACATGTAGCTGGGGGACCCTACCTCCTGCAGACAGAACGATGGTACCAAGAAGAAGTACATTCAGGAAAGCATCCTTTACAAAGAGTTTTTTCTCTCTCTCTCACAAGGGTGTGCTACATATTGATTTAGGATTATTTGTTAACGACAGGGTTAAAAAGGTTTAATTTTAAAATACTTGAACCTACTGGCTATTTTTATTGCTAGAATTTTCCAAGTTCAGTGTATATATGAAAAATCAAAAGGTGTTCTGCTGACACTAATACTACTCTTACAAAAATTTCAATCTAGTATAGATTGGGTAAATCACCACATCTTTGAATGAATTGTTCACGCCGCTCAGGCAAGTGGCTGTTGTTATTGATTACTTACCAGGTGTGATGAAGACATCTAGGCTCGCAGGAAAGACGGATACGGTATTAATGAAGAATTTTAATTTTGAAGAATGTCCTGTTTGCATTAAATATTTACTATGCTCTCTTACTGAAGTGGTCCTCTTGCATTTCTGGTGTGGTACCTGGGAACTGAGGATCTAGCACCACCTGCAGGCAAAAGTCAGCTCATTTCATCTGTTAGTAGGACGTTTCACAAAAGCTTTCCAACTGACGGTAAAATTGTTTCTCCAATGAAGAAGGCGGTCCTTACAATACAAATGCAAAGCGAAATGCCATCTAGTTCGTCTTCCCTTTCTTTTCTTCTCTCAGAGCCTGCACAGTGGCTCCTTAACAAGTGCCGTGGTTTACCGTGGGCCACACGTGGCTATGCCGGCCAGCAGGGCTACGTTCCCGATCAGGCACAAGAGGCACAGGGACTGGGGTCCACAGTACTTTTAAGGGCTCAAGAAAATGTTTTAATTTCTTTTAAAATCAGGAAAAAAACCTTTAGCTCAAAGAAAATGTTTTAAAATATAATATTAATATATTGGCCTTTTTACCAACCTACTTGTAGAACATCATTTTAAATATTTTTAGGCGGGGGAAGGGGCCGGAAAGACAAAAGGGCTGAGGGCCCACAGCTGGCTCGATGCTGACCTGCGAAGAGCACCTCCTCACAGATGAGTGAGGAGGCGCAATCAACCGAACCCGTGTAGAGCTCTCACAACCCAGCCTGGCAGGCACGCAGCTCACGAACTGTAGTCATTCTGTGCCAGCTGCCTTTTTAGTCTTGTTCTTACTAATTGTATGCCAGACTTGATATAAAATTTACATTCACTTACTTTATCTTGTTTTCGACTCACATACTGTTTAATCAATGCTTTTTAAAAAGTAAATTCTTTAATCAGGGAACAAGAAACATCCATATACAGTAATCATTGGAAAACCTAAATCCCAAGTAGGGGAGTCTACCTGTCATCCTTTCTTCAGCTGGCTCCACGGATTTATTTTCATCAACAGAAACAATAAATTATAAATAATAAATATTAGTAACAAATATTGTCAGTAATATCATAAATATTCATAATAAAACCCATATATTTGGCATTTATTAGATGGCAGTCACTATGAAAAATCATTTCTAAAAATCTCATTTTTTATTTAAAATTACTCAGTAATCCTGTGAAATAAATATTATTTACCCCTATCTTACAAATGAAGGAATTAAACATAGAAGGAGAAGACGTTCTCTGTGCAAGTCCACATCACTGGGAAGAGGTAGAACAAGGATTTGGGGGTGAATTAAACTCAGGCTCCCCCAACTCTAAAGTCTCAGCCCAGTGACCTGCTGCTCTTCTGCCTTTGGTCCTATTTCTGCAGGGAGCTCTTTCTTATCAGACACCTTTCTAGACACGGATGCATATTCCACAGCTAAAATAAAACAGGCTACTAATTCAGAAAGTATTCTTGAAATGTGTTCCTTTCAAAAATATTTTTGCTGGATAAACGAATAAGTTAAAACCTCTTATTTTAACATGCATAGTTTTCTTTATCAGTGTGTACTGTGGATCAAAAAGATATGGGGGAAGAGATACCCAAAAGAAATCCTTTACTGAAATTATCAAGTGTTCTTGAGCCATTAAAAGCCATCGAAAATTCCTGGCTTTTTTTTTTTTTTAAATAGGTGATACAATGCAGTTAAATAATAGACTTCAGTTCAAATAGATACAGATTCAAAAACAATCACTGCAATACATAAGCAGCAGGATATTAAGCAACTGGACTTTTCCGGCCTTTAGGATCTTCAGCTGTAAAATGGGAATGAATCTCCTTATCTCAATAATCTTATGAGGTCTAAATAATTAATATTAGTTAAAATCCCTAGTGTCGTGTTCAATACACTGTATTTTTTTCTCTCTCTCGATGTAACCTGACAGTTTGATAATCACATAATTGATCTACTTCAAATCAAGAAAACACTTCTGATTCTCATAGTACACTACTGAATAGTTTGTGAAAATAAAGTAGTTGTTGACTGGAGATAGTATCATATGTAGCACTGTCCTTTAACAGACATTTATTTTCACAGGCTTTGGTTTACCTGCCTCAAATACATAAATTTAAAAAAACCCAGGGGTGCCTGGGTGGCTCAGTCACTTAAGCATCCAGCTCTTGGTTCTGGCCCAGATCATGATCTCAGGGTCATGAGTCCTGTTTAGGGAATTCCTCCTCAGGGGAGTCTGCTGGAGACTCTTGCCTTCATGCCTCTCCCCCTACTTGTCAGCAGATGAGTGCACCCTCTCTCCCTCTCTAAAATAAATAAGTAAATCTTTAAATAAAATAAATAAATAAATAAAATAACCCAAATACAAAAAATCTCCCTTGACAACAATTTTCTGCAATTTCTCAAGAACAGGGGCCTATTCTGGCCTAATTATTTACCTCAATTAAGTTCAGCGTCACAAAAGTCAAACTCTGGAAACGACGGCATCCTGGGATCTTCCTGTATTCAGATGTGTCATATGCCCACCTCAGAACGTGAACTTCCTCAGAGCCTCGACACAGGCAGCTCCACCCATATGACTCTTCTGACTGTGATCACGGCTGATTGCCCAGGGATGGACAACCCTACCCAATCCTCTGACTCCTCCTTACCTTCTGAGGTTTTTCTCTCTCTAGACTTTTGAACTAAATGACATGTTTTCTAGCCAATGGATGGCTGCTATGGGAACTGAAAGATTGCCGTGTAGATTTGGTGGCCTTGTTGGATCCTGAGGTGGATCTATAAAGGACAGCAATAGTAGAGCAGAGAGAGCTAGAGATTTATAGAAAAACCAAGAGGAGATGATCTATGCAGCTCCAGTAAGAGAAAAGAGTGGTTCTATTTTCTTGATTGCTTTCGGTTCTCATTAAGCCCAACTTCGCATCTTGCCTTTGAGCTCTGTGAGATTTCTCTATATCCTTTTTTACAAAGTCAACATCTTCACTGAATTCAATCAAACCTAAAACTTCAACTTGATGGTTCGTACCTTAGAGAAGGAGGCAGTTTTCACCAAAGTGAGACAAGATAGAAAATGAAGTCACCTGAGGGCAGTTACCCACTCTTCAACACCAGGGATAGGTAGCTGTCCAACATACTTGTCCACAGCAAACTCCGGAGCAGTCCAGGCCATTGTGAACAGATAATTAGAGGATGCAGTGGCAACGATGCTGTCCGTCATTTTCAACATCAATGATGAGTTGTATGAGGAGGTCCTTGGGAGGCAAATTGAAAACTGGGGGGAAAAACTGTATCAGTTATCATCAACAGGCTCAAGTTTTTGCAGTCCATTTTCAGGGGTAGGTGCTGAGTTCTATGAAAAATGGAAGGTATTTAGGAAAAGGCTTTGTAAGATGTTTCTTATTCAATGTTAAACATTAGTAATTTCAGCACAACTGTATTTACTGCTGTTTAAAAATACACCATTTCATCCACTTCATCAGATGAGGAAAATGTGTTGAAGACTAATGCAATCTTAAGACTATCAGGCTTTTCTTTTTCTATAAATAAGAATTGAGTTAATGTTTTCAGTACCATTTGCAAACAGTGACTGAAAAAAATATCAGCTTCAGGGCTATTCCAAGTCTCTTATATAAGAAGTAATTAATACATCCCACTTAGATCATCTACTAAGCTTTATATGAACACATGGCTATTCCTCTTTTTTGAAAAATACAATCTTATAACTGCCTTTACTTACTTCTTATTTATAACTTATAACATTGTAGATATAATACAGTGTTTCTTTTTTCAGATTTTCTGTGTTTATTGTTTTTTCCCCATTTAACATGTTTAATATTTAGGTCACTCCATCTCATTTTAGAAATAAGTGGCATGCATATCATAAAGAATGAATTATTAAGTGGCATAAAGGAAAGCAAAATATATTCATTTAACTAATATAAATACAACTGGTTTAAACTCTAGCACATAAATACTTTAAAAACAATTACATAGTTATAATGATACTTATAAAATGTAATAATATATAATGTTCTTATGTATAAATATATAATACATAATGCACTTATAGAATGTAATAATATATATATGTTCCATTATAGGCTCCAAATATTTCCAAATAGTTCTAACCTGAAATTTAAAATTTTATTACATATGTTGCAATTTGGATAAGTTTTATAATTTCTGAATGAATATGAAAAATAAGATACATTTCTAATTCTATTAAAAAGATTATGATACTTCAATATTTTAGTATGTAGGGCTAGTAGGGATATTTTAAAGATTAGAGAAGTTTGTATTTTAAATAGAGGGCCAAAGAAAGGATCAGAATATTGGACAATGCAAACATTTCATTTAAATGTTAACACAAATAAACACAAAATAGCCAAGCATATTAAACAAGGTCTATGATCTGAATTCCTTTTGGAAAATGATTTATAAGGCAAACATTGAAAGGTACACATTTTAAAGTACTTTTGCTTAAGTTCTCAAATGCTTATTATCTTCAAACTATTATCCAAATGGATTCTGGATAAAACATTTTAAAGTTAATAAATGTGAAAATATCAACAAGAAGTAAGAAAAAATTAAATTTCTTCTCCACAAATTTATCAAATTACTTGCTTATCTAAACTCACATTATATTTCTAAAACATTACTTTCATTTGCATGAGTCATTAGCTTTCATAAGGCATGCTTTTATATAAAATCTGTAAACCATAGCATTTCTTCATTATTAGCATGTACAGGCCCATTAAATCTATTATAAATGGATAGTCTACTGATTAATATTTTAATTGTAGCTTGGGGTTCTTGGTGTGGATCTAGAAAATATTTATGAAAGATTTAAAAGTGTCAGTTTAGACATTTCAGAGTAAATCCTTGAGCAATTATAACTTTCTAACCATAAAAAATATACATTGAAGATGAATTTAATAAGGCTATTGGTTGCTATGTTGTATACTAAGCAAAGAGGCAAAGAGTAAAATTATATCTTTTTTTATTACATCTTTTTTTGTAGGAATTTTAATTCCAATTATTAACTTTTAAAAAGTAATCATTTTTATCTAGAGTGTTTTTTTTCTAGGACTTCTATTTTTATAAGTGTAAAAATTGAAGCAGACACTAATTGTCAAAGGTTTATTTTGCATTTATGTATCTGTGCTTTTGGTAACAAAATAAAACATAGTGAAACATTGTGTTTTCTTAAATAATTCTTCAAATCTACCTTTCAGTAAATATGAAATAAATTAAAATCTCTTTAATTCTGACAATGAATGTTATTATTTACAAGATTCTTATCAAAGTTAGCATAATTTTATTCTAATAATGTCTTACTTTATCTGGTACTTTAAACATGGCTTAGGAATGTTCAATATTTTCACTTAAAGAACAAAATGAATTTTGTGAATTTGTATGATTTAAAATAGTTAAGTTCAAATTAAAATATTTTCTGGGGGCACCTGGGTGGCTCAGTAGGCTAAGCATCTGGCTTGGCTCAGGTCATGATCTCCGGGTCCTGGGATTGAGCCCCGTGTCTGGCTCTCTGCTCAGCAGGGAGTCTTCTCTCTCTCTCTCTCATAAATAAATGAAAAATAAAAATCTTTAAAAAAATTAAAATATTTTCTGAAAAAGACAGCTTGAGGTCAAATATAAGATAGGAAAGATTTATAAATATAGGTAACCTATAATTATTTATATCTCTGAGACAAATCTTTCAAATATATATATTATATATAGACATTATATATATAATATATATTGACATTATGTATATATGTGTATGTATGTATGTATACATATGTATATACATACATACATATATTGACTTTACCCACTTCCCCAACAATTAATGCCATTAAATTTTGCTTTTATTTATCTTTCACTTCTCTTTTGGTTTTTGTAGAAGGATTTGATTCTGTGATAGTTTCTCTCTTGCTTCTATACCAAAATAGATCAAGGTACCAAAAGAATGGAAAAATGAAACAGATATCTTTATGCTCCTTTTATGTATCAGCACAGTGACCAAGTAAGTCTTCTAAGACCAAAATTTCATTATTTCTTCCACCTTGTCAAGAAATGTATATGTCAGAGCAATAGAGAGACTGGAGGGGAAAAACAGTCAAAACTAAATATGGTGTTTTTATCATGGCAAAATGATGGCTTTAGTCTCTGGACTATAGTCCAAAGCAGTAAGATGCACAGTATGTCTTCTGTTAGCTGACTATTGTCTCCTTGGTACCACTGTCACCTCCTTCTAAGGCTAGAGCTACATTTTCTAGAACCCCCTTTTCTGTGTGGTTCTGGGTTAGTTTGCTGATAAGAAAGCTTTCCAGAGAGACAGAAGATCGAAATGGGAAGTCATTATTTTTTTCAAAGGTGTTTGCAGCTAGATATTTGGGTAGGTAAAAGATTCACAGTAGCTTTCCAACAAATTTTTTTATAATGATCCACTTTGCTTTCCTGACCTCTACCTACCCTTCTCCTCACCCTCACCCCCACCCCCAGATCTTCCAAGAGTCCTGAGAGTTCCTAATTCTGCATTAAACACTTTATATGTGGATACATCAAATGGTTTCTGTTATGCTGACTGATCCCTGACGATAAAGACACCATCACAGTAAGAAATGGGAAATACTCAGTTTATTACATAATGTGACTGTCTCAAATATTGGATACATCATCTCAATATGTAAATATCAAATCACACTTCAAAGTCAATTCAGATTACCTGGGTTTCTTCTTTGCTTTTCTCTAACAATGACAGGTAAGACCATTCTATATGTTATTAGTTTCTTCAATCTTTAAAATAATTTTAAAAATTATGTTCAAATAAACTTCAAGTAGTTATCTTCAACTTTTTCTGAATAAAAATTTCATTCTTATGACAAGCTTGTGATTCACATCCTTGATATTAATGGCGTTTTGTCTGTAGTAGGAAGAAGGAAAGTTTCAATGAATATTAGAAAACCGTTTAACCCTTTCTCGTTATTTGCCACCTCCTTCTCTCTGATGTGATACAGAAAGCTCTTGGCTCTATGTTTGCCACTGGAGACTAAGTACTGCTTTCATAAAACTGAGATCTAATCCAGAGCATATTTAAATACCAAAACAGTTATGACTAAGTGGAACTTGGAGACTACGTGACTCCACCTTGACCAAAGGTTACATTCAAGAAACAGCCATGCTCAATAAAACTGAGTACAGTTTTTTCCTGATACTTTTCAGGAAAAGATTTTCAGTGGATGGCCACGTTTCTCTCCAGTCTCTTTCCTCATCCTTTTCCTTCTCCATGTCTCTCTAGTCCTCTCTTCAATGTAATAAAGTGTTTTCTACATAGCAGTCACATGTGGTAACATATTTAGTCCTTTAACAACCTTGTGGTTAGGTGTTATTAGCACCATAGTACAGTTGAAGAAACTGAGGCTTAGAGGGGTTCAATACCTTGCTGAAGGCCATAGAGTGAACAAGTGGCAGGGCCAATGTTAAATATACCTATAGCAGCTGAGCCTCAAGTTCCGGAAGTCTCGAAGCCTTTCATAAACCCACCCCTCTTTAGCATCGCCTTTGCCCAAATTCCCCTTTCTTTGTGTCCTTTGTTTCTAGCTAGTAGTACTCCTTCTGTTGTTGTTTTCATTGAAATTCTGTCAACTCAATCACTATCTTCCATCCACCCCTCCCCCCACAGGATGCTGGAAGAAGGGCCAGGAAATCGGCAGGAAGGGAGCGGGGAAGAGTCAGGGAGGGTTCTGCGAATGCTCATAAATGGTAGTTGTTTGATTTTTCTTGTTAAAAAGAAATTTATTTTTACCCTCTGCTTTGGAGCCAAATAAATATAAAAAACAAATGAAGCGATGATACCAATGAGCACCAGAGTAAAGCTCAAGTGAGAATTAAAGTCAAGAATTTGGAAGAACAGGTTATAGAAAAGCAGGACATGGGGTCCTTGAGCCAATCTCTTTCTCTTCTTTTCCTTCCCCATGACCCGCTGTTCTTGCCTTCCTTAATATGGCTCCAGACGCAGTCTCAGAAGCACCATTAGTGGGGATAAGATCTGACAAAGGATTCAGGGAGTAAAGAAATAGATAGAAATAGGTTATAGAGAAGTCACCTAGTTCAGTATGTCAGAGCGAAGTTGAAAGCTTTTGAAGTCATAGGGTTTTCTGTGCCATAAAAATCTCCAAATAAAATAAGACACGTGTACGCTGCCTTTGAACCTGGGAATTCATGTTTTTACATTTACTGTTCTCAACGACAGCTGATCCAATAGGTATTCCATAACATTTGTTTTCTGGTTTTCAAACCACAGTACTGTTAGGAGCTTGTTTGGTTTTTTTCCTGCTTTCAAAATGGAGGCCGCCTCCAGGCTGAACAGCAGCGCAGGGAGAAACACGTGTGCGCATGCGCTTTGCCTCTGAGCCAGATAGATCCAGGATCGCATATCAAAAAGAAAATTCCTTATCATTTTTCAAATTACAGCATTCCAGCGTACTTTGATATTCACAACCCTTGGGCTTTCTGAAGTGCTAAATAGCATATAATTGCTTTTTAAATTAAAACTAATACAGATTAACTTTAAGAAAATTTTTGAGAGCTCTGCTTCCCCGCCCCCTCCACTAGCACCATCCTTGTACATGTAGGAATTAGGACTGAAAAAATTCCTTAGCTGTAGATATTTAGAAATATAAGATTGGAGACAAAATAAAATTCAGTTTAATCTTATAAGCACATATTTGATCATAGAAACTTTTAAAACAGATGTTTCTATAGCTTTCTAAGTAAGTGTGGGGCAATATCAGAAACTCTAAGAAAGCAACGATTTTTCCTTTGTTTTGTTGAATTTTTAAAATAAAAATAAATCATAATTCTAATGATATGAAGAGTTTTTTTATTTGCTTTCCCTGAAATGGATTTTATTTTTTAAAGATTTTATTTGTCAGAGAGAACACAAGCAGGGGGAGCAGCAGGCAGAGGGAGAAGCAGCCACCTTGTTGAGCAAGGAGCCCTATGTGGGACTCAATCCCAGGCCCCTGGATCAAGGCAGACGCTTAACTGACTGAGCACCCCAGGCGTCCCTGAAATGGACTGCAATGGAGAGCAAGTAAAGAGAAGAAATACCGTCTGGGAAAGAATGAGGATAGACAAGGCTTTAGTGGTACACAACCCATCCTCAAATCAATGAAGCAGTGGATTTAAAAGTGGTGGATTAAAAGAAAAAAAAAATAGGAGGAGGGGTGAAGTTAGTCTTTTTATCTAGTATTTGACCAAAATATAAATTAGTGGAGTCTTAAGTCCATATTGGGGAATATTTGTTCTCTTTCAGCTCCAGTGACATGAAATAGAATATTACACTTTGACAGTCATAGCCATACATTAAAATTCCTTACGTGCACATCAAAATTTTGAATTATAACTCTATCATGACACAAAAATGATATTATTTTTAGTTTCAGAGGCCAACAGTAAATCCTTGCATGTTTTTTAACCTGGAAATAAAAAAAAAAACATTAACAGATAGATGTCAATTGCTAAGCAGAATATCTGGGTAGACAGCAGATGTCAATGTCTAATATTTATTTTCTGTTTAAAATTCAATATACCTGTACTTTCTTTTCACATTTGACTCCAGAATATCCATCGCGACAAGAGCACACATTGGGAAATACACATCTGCCCCCATTAAGACACTTCTGTTTGCAAATTGCTGCAATACACAAATTTTTACCATTACCATCCTTTGACCCAAATGCTTGGAACATATTCTATTCTGGTGGTCTGAAGCCATTCAGCAACTGGACTACAAAATAGTCGTAAGATTTTATGAATGACCAACTACACTCCCTCCTTGTGTGGCCAGAGCACACACACACATACTCATACACATACATAACAAAACACCCAGAACTCAACACAGCAGTTTCACAGCTCTTTAAAGATATTATTAAAGCAAACAGACTTTTCATTGGCTACATTTTAAACATGGGGTATATGTTTTTGTTTTCTTTAGAGAGGAGATTCAAATTAGTAACATAAAATAGCATTCATAATTTGCTTTTGGATAATTTAGCAAACATTTAAAAGAAACAATTCAGTACTAGCTAGTGTATGGAAAAATTAACAATGTAATATACTATCATTGGAAGTTTAATGTGAAACAACTGTATTAGAAACTTCCTAAAAATTTTTACACTAGCAATTTCTTCCTTAAAAATCTCTTCTCAGGAAACTTAAAAATACCTATGTCTATCTTAATATACCTCATTATCGATCTATTTATCTATCATCTATCTATCTAATCTATCCACCTATATTATCATCTATCCACCTAGCCACTTACAGAGAGAAAATGCTTTTAGAGTAATAACATAAATGACTACAATGTCCAACATAAGGGCAAAAGTCAAGTGAATTATATATATATATATAAACTATGTTATATTTAACATTATGTATTATGGAACTTAATATTTCATTCAAAATTATGTTTTGAAAGACACAGAAAATGCTTTTAAGTAATACTGAGTGAAAATAAGCATAATACGTTATATACAATACAGTTATTTTTCATGGGAAAGGTATCTGCTTCCATAGCTCATAAGGAAAAACTGTGTATCTCAAGAATAATATTCGCTTTGGTATAAGTACGACATTAAAAGGCTATGTTTTTATCAGGGCTGTTGAGTATGGTTGGGCAGGTTGTGTAATGCACAACGCTCCACAGCTAAGGAAGAACTTTTCATATCACAGACATCATAGATTTGAATATTTGTTACAATAACTTTCCAGCAGATGGCAATAAGACATCTTGTTTAAATAACGTCAATGTTTAGAATGACTGGACAGTTGGAAATAAAGCATTTTGAGGAAGGGGACTTTGAAAAATTCACATGCTGTAAAGTGCAAAATTAGAGTGCACACCGTGAGGCTGCAGAGTACCTCAGCGACACTCACTGGGGCACCTTCCCACACTAATGAGCTTTTAATATCTCATCATTCTCCCTCGTGGTCCACACAGACCTCTCTCCAGAATAAGCAGCCCAAACTGAGGGTGACAGCTCTTTTTTCTAGCAGTTTATCACATCTAAGTTCCAAAGAGGATTATTGATTTTTGAGCAGATATTTCTTAAGCAGGTACTAGCACTCAGTGAATTCTTTGATATTCTCTTAAGATGAAAAATGTATAAATTATAATAGCAGTTACTAATAAAATAAACCCAGAGAGTCATGGGAATTATATGCAGGATCTCTAATACATGGAAACAAGTATGGTTCCTAAAACATCAAAAAACAGGGCAGGGATTTCTAGTAAAAACACATGGTCATTTTGCAACTGTATGTTTTCAGTTTATAATGCACTTGGATCACCAGTTTTGAAATGATGTAATTATTGATCATTTCAAAATATTTTGGGGGGGATTTCCAGTTTTTCCCATTGAGTTAATCTTTGTTAATATTTTAACATGTTATTTCAAGTTTTCATAAATTTCAAAATTATATAAAATCTGATTTTCCTCAATACCTTGAGACCTCATCTATGTAATATGTATGACTAAAACTAAAGGGAAATGCCATAATAGGAATCAGTTCTGGGTGGTGGAATCTGGGACAATTTAGTTTTTAAAACCTTCTAATATATTTTATGATTTTCATGATTAGCATGTATTTTTCTCATAATATGAAAAAAATATTTAAAGTGTGTATTAAAAACCTTCTTCAGCACACCTGAAAGAACTTCAAAGGCAATGCACAAACCATAATTTGGAGTTAACTGTGTCACACAAAATTTAAATATATTTTACCTTATTTTCTTCTTTTAAATGGGTATAACAACGAATAAGATTTCCTTTATTTCTAAAACCATGTTCTGAATGGATCAGTATGCTGGGATTTGTTTTTGTTTTTTTCTATGATTTCTCCTCACACTACACTTTGTTCAATAATTATAACAGATTCAGGTTCAGAACATACAGTAACAAATTCTGTAGGCTTACGTATTTGACACTGCACTCCTTCCCATGTGGTAGGACAATGGCATATACTGGGAGCAATACATTCACCACCATTTTTACATTTCTGAAAGCAGATAGCTGCAAATAGAAACATGAACAAGTTAAAAATTTAATTTGCTAGTCAAATACGCACATAAAACTCAAAAAAATTCACTAAAGAAAAAAAAAGAGAACCAGTTAAAAGTTAATGATTTAAAGGAGATTTTCCCTTAACATTTTATCAAGAACATTTTTCAATGTCACTACTGGTTCTTGAATAAGGTGATTTTAATGGTTCTATAACGTTCCACTGATCAAATGTATTGTGATTTAACTTTCCCTCAATTGTTGGACATTTATGTTGCTTATTTTTTCGCTTCGACCAATACATTATAATAGCTGGTAATTTTAAATAGTAACTTACAAAACGGGGAAAAAATGAAACATTCGAATGAGGAGAGCTGCTATCACCTCAAAACCTAGCCAGACTTGAAAGCAGTGACACCCCACTGAATTGGTTGAGATGGGGTCAAGGAATCAGTGATTTTTTATACCTTTTCCTGCCTTCTACTTAAGACAAGGAGACAGGACTTAAAGACTTGTCATTTATCCTGGCAATTATAGTGGACAGACTGGAAATACAGAACATCCTCTCTCCCTGCTAACCTAAAAGAATGAATTCAGAGCCCTTGGCACTTTACTTTATTTCAAAAATGGATCCCCTAACGTAGGAACAAAGAAGCAAAAACAAAAACAACATACACACACATGCACACACACAAAACAACAAGGAAAAGGCTCTTTGTAGTAAATTCTACTTTATGTTCTCATGAGGCTTTAACATTTAAGAGTGTTCCTCTTACCTGTGTTGCACTGTTTCCCGCTCCAACCAGAAGGGCAAGAGCAAATGTTTGGCTGCATGCATTTTCCTCCATTCACGCACATGGGATCACAGATACCTTCAGGAAAAAGGATGAAACAGCCCTCAAATAGCAACACTTTTGCTATTTCCTGTGTTTGCTTTACCTGTGCTTGGCAAATACATTCAGTGGCGTCTTACTTTTTTGGCATCTCCTACCGGTGTATCCTTCACGACAGGCACACACATTATTTCTCATGCAGCGGCCGCCATTCTTACAGGGAGGGTGACAGATAGCTAAAAGAACACATGGCAGTAATCTGTGAATATTACATCTCCGATTATTATATATTACATATTGCCTCATGTGCTTGTTATCTATGGGGCCATAAGGCAGAGAAATGTGCTATTAAAATAAAAGATCACAACTGCAAGTCATTAAAACCATCCTTTCTAAATCATAAAATCCAATGTTCATAGCTCTAAGCAGCCAGTGGATTAGCACAATTCGAAATGTATCGATGAAGTGTTCATAATAAATGGCATCTTTGGTATTATAGTGCTTAAATTACGAACCTGATCTTATATTTCACATTCTTGGAAGTAAAGAGTGAAGTGATTGGGGCAGAACCAAGAAAATAAGTCAAAACCTGGCTCAAAATAAGAAATGTATCTATTCCTGTGGAAATTAAGAAAAATCTCAACAATCTGTCACATGATTTTTAGAAAATAATTTTAAGTTGACTTTTGAATACCTACTGAGGTCATAAAAGCGGAGCTTTATATGTGACTTATTCCTGTGAATGCTTAGCGAAAAATCCTTTTAACAGTAATTCCTTGGCTTTGTTAGGACTATTTATTAGATAACCTTGACTATGCTGTCCTAGTATATTCTGTGTATGTGATTCTGCTCCACAGAATTCAGAAGTTAATATTTATCATCTTTTATGAAAGGATTTTTATTGCTTCATGTTTCTTCCAGATATGATGATTAAATGCCTTTATTTTTATTTTTTTAAAAAAAGATTTTATTTATTTATTTAAGACACAGAGAGTGCACGAGCAGAGAGCAGGAGCAGAGGGAGAAGGAGAAGCAGGCTCCCCGCCAAGCAGGGAGCCTGACGCTGAGCTGGATCCCGGGACCCTGGGATCATGACCTGAGCCAAAGGCAGACCCTTAAGCGACTGAGCCACCCAGGCACCCCTAAATGCCTTTATTTTTAAAAAAAATGATAAGCAAATCTGCCTGGAAATTCAAAAATTTATTTTTTCCCTAAATAATAATAAAGATCATGTTTTTATTTCTTCTGCACCTTCTGCAGCATGTGTTAAAGACCACTGTATCAGCTCTGGTCATGATTTCGGGGTCATGAGATGGAGCCCCGCATTGGGCTCTGCACTGGGCATGGAGCCTGCTTAAGATTCTCTCTTTCCCTCTAACTCTGCCCTTCCCCACCCCCCAAAAAAAACCCAAAAGAAACAATTGTACTATTATTTATGGTAGCTAGCCATGCGCTTACAGTATGTATGTCTCACTTGCTCTTTATGTCAACTGTCTAATTCAAACCTGAACGTCAGGAAGTCTGATCCTGGAGACTTTTAAGTAAATTCCAAAATCCATGCCAAGTAGAACTTTTAGAGGCTACCTAATTCCAAAACCTGCTAACATGACATATGTTCAATAGATACATTTTAGTTCAATACTTAATAATTTAGAGATTTCCTCTTTTCCTGGTTATACGGTTGGTGTATAAATTTTAGAGAAGTTTTCTCACTGTATCTTAATCTACTGCAAGGAGCATGAGAGATATCAGCTTTTTATTTCCCTCTTACATTTTCAGTCAAAACTACACCTACAGCTCATAAACACGGGTTTAGACATAGTCGTTGGTTTTCAAGGTTTCCCTTAACTTAGTCTTCTTTCCATTTCACAAACTGGTTCCCTAAAGGAAATCTTAATTAGAAGAACTCATTTGCTATACCTGTGTGGCTAGTACTTCAGCGATGGTTTCTTCTCTACCTCAAATGCAACCTAAGCATCCTAGCCAACCTCCAAATAAAAGAAATGAAATCACATTAAAGGATAACATGGCAAGGAAAGTATAGGTTTTAGGAATTAAATTATGACAGGTTCTGACATGTTTCTACTAAAAATCTACTCTGCATTTTGCATAAACTCAAAGATATAAAGATGTAGAAAATACATTTTAAATTTCATTTATTGACATTAATTCATGCCTACAGTGTCAGCCTCAGGACATGCTTATTATTCTGAAAAAAATCTGTAGCATTACTATACCAGGGAAAGTGTTAAAATAGCAGGCCACGAAGGGGGAAATGCTGTGTCTTTATGACCCCATATCACCTTGCAGAGTGCTGTGCATAGCTAGCTTTTCGTAAATGTTTAATAAAACTAAAGTTGAGAGATCATGAGATAATAGTGGACATTAGATTGACCATAAATCAAACATTTTTGCTGTGAGGGCAATTAAAATGACACCACTGCACACAACAGACTGCAAAAGAACTTTGCTTATTTGGTTCACACCTTGATCCTACAAAACTGCACAGACAAGTGCCAAGATCAGGGGCCTAACATGTTGAATAAATACAAATATTTTACATAATAACTCATACATTTCCATGATCTGGTCATTTGGTGACCACAACGGCAACATCACAAGAAATAAAGAAAAAAATAGCATCTTCCCCTTTGAGACTTGTCTTATGTTTACAATGAGTTCTGTTTATGCCTTTGCCTTTATATTTAGAAAGAAAGAAAGAATAATTACCATTCTGACACTGTGCACCAAAGAATCCATTTGGACAGAGGCAAGTGTTTGGCTTATTACAGGAACCACCATTGAGGCAAACAGGGTCACACAAAGCTAAGGAACAGCAGGGGAAGAGAGACCATAAAAGTTTTATTATTTAAAAAATGAAAGCTGCACTCAAGTACAAAATGGTGCATAATGAAATATTTTATTTTTACTGCAAGTAAAACCCATAACCTATAATTAATTTGACTTTGCCAAACATAAGAGGAATGAAATAACTGGATAATAGCTTTGAAAGTCTATTCATTAAGTTTCAAATAATACCAAGCTAAGAATATGGAGGTTATGATTAGAATTCAGAATGCCGTCTGTAAGCTGAACAAATGATGGGAAAGTAGAAGACATTTCAACAGCACTAACTGGATGGTCTGTAATCCGCTCAAATACATGGGGCCACATGTGTACCTCTTAAAGTCTCCTTCCTAATTCAATAGGAACACTGCGTTCAAGTCCTAGCATGGTCAAAAGCACTCTCTGTTTTCTTTACCTTTGTTCCACTTTGAGAGGCACCCCCAATTCCATTTTTCAACCCAGATTTTACCCATCCTCCAAAGCCTACCTCAATACTATTTTCTTCCAAAATGCACTTGCAAGAATAAATTCTGTCTTCTCTGCTTCCAAGGAACTGTGTGTTAATTGCATTACTTATTATAATCCAAATTGTATCATAGTCTTTTTGAATAATTATATCCTGTGTCTCCTTCACTAATGATATGCTACTTGAAGTCAGGGCAAAAATCAAATTGATCTTTGTTTCCCCTTGCATTATGCTTCATACATAGTTGGCAAGTTGTAAGTATTAACTTAAATTTATGTTAAGAAAAGTCATTAGATCACAGTGGATTAGATTATATGCAGATAACTGCAAACATGCTGGCAAAGAAGTAAGCCTGATATTGTGATAAAGAAATGGAGTAACATAATGGTGTCCCTTAATTGCTTGAGTGTTTCATGAAACAGAATGTCTGTGTTGTGATAAAAAAATTTGAAAGATATCGAGGAGATGTAACACAGATTGGTTTCTCTCCACTATAAGGCAGTGGATGATGGAAATATAAAGGCCAAAAAAAAAAAAAAAAAGGACTGGTTGGGCCTGGATAACAATAAAGCTGAAATACACTCTATGGTCTGATACAAGAAGAAAAAGAATCAAAAGATGGGGTTTTAATAAAACTTCATACCAATCTTGTCAGATTAGCTTTATGCTTTGGGGCGCCAGTCTTCAGGATACTGGTGCATTTTAAATTTGTTTTAACTGATTTATTCATTGAACATATTTCTGATTTTACCTGTACCACAAGTAGGTCCATACCAGCCAGGCTTGCACCGGCAAATATCTGGTGTAAGACATTCACCTCCATTTTCACAGTGCCTGTTACAAACCACTAAAGTCATAGAATAAAATAAAAGTAAAATAGATTAGGCTTGGAAATGGCCACATCATTGGCTATTACCTAGCTAGCTCATAACTGCTAATCACATCCTCTAATGAATAAAATCAGAGAGAAAAATAAAAATAACTTATTCTTTGGCTTTAAATGGTCCCTGACTCTCACATTCAGCTATTTTTTGCAAATAGAGTTGGGGAAAGAAGAAAATCATTGAGCTGAATGGTAAACAAGAGTTGGCTATTTGAGAAAATCATTAGTTACTAATGAAATAATCATAGATATAAATTAAACAAGATAAGTTTATATGCAAATCAACAAATTGGAATTCTTCTTATTATCTCAAAGAAATGGTCATGGATAGGGTCAAGAAGAGAGTTGCTTCTAAGAACAAACTTCTTTATCTTAGTACTGGCACCCAGGGCTCCCAGTGGTATGCAGAATGAGAACTGTCAGAATAAATCATGAATGTATGCCCTTTAACTAGGCTCTGGGTTTCTCTTCGTTAGTATTAAAGCCATCAGCTATTCAAAGGAGCAGTTTCCTTACATTAGGCTGCAAGAGAGTTTTGCTTACTTGTTTCACACCTTGGTCCTATAAAGCCATAAGGACAAGTGCAGAGATTTCCAGCCAAGCAGGTGCCACCATGTTGACAAGGTGGACTACAGTGTTCTGCAGACACAGATTATGTTATTAAGTCAGCTCCGAATTAGGAAAAGGTCAGTTTATGTTTATGAATCACAGCCACAATAAACTTTCTTATAAGAGCAATTTATTATAAATTTAGTTCTCTTTTACTATGAAATTTAGTTCTGTGGGACTGACTATACAAGTTTATGGTCTAAAAAACACCAACAAATCATCAGCATGTTTTGGTTTATAAAACTTTTGGTTAGCTGGATGGAAATATAGCCTCTTAGGTTTCTTCTGAAAAGTGAGACTTGGACTTACACATTCCTGCCCTAAAAATGGAGTTCTCCTATATTTCCACATTTATTTTCATAGCTATTGATACTGAGTATTTCTATTAGTTCACTCTGGATTTCCTCTAATTTGTTAATTTGTAACTTGCCTTGTCATGAAAGTATTTAGTGTGGCTCACAGTTTATTAATAATTATTTGTACCATCTATCAAAGTATATTCTTTAAAAATATTAAAAATAATAAATGTGTGCTTTTAAAATACTATCCATTTTTAAAATGCCATTTCATAAACTCTCCTCTTAAGATTTCAACCAAAATAATAAAATTATATGGCTATAGACATGTTCTTAAAAATCACATTTTAGGATTCTTTTTACTACCTTGTATCTTCTAATTATGTGGTATTTAGCACTTTCTTGGAGCTGTTTGACAAGTCATTCAATAATCAGGTGTCCTTTGTTCAAAGCTAAAATATATGTAGGGATATGGCACCTTATAACGAAAATCTCAAAAATATTACTTCCGAAGACAATTTTACCAAGGACAAATAAGCTATTTTGCTCTTTGGATGTCTAATTTTAGAAATTTAAGTTTTTAGAAGTTTCAAATAAATTATTTTTAATAAACATTAAAAAGCTTAGACTTCCCCGGCAGCATTAATGAGTATGTATCAGTACAGACACAGTAAAACTGAATTATCTTTTTAAAAAAGCCTTTTTAAAGAAAATACTTTTATTTTGGTTCTATTATTTGATTTTTAATCTGAAGTATCACCTTCATCACAGGTTGCTCCACCATGCCCTGGGGGACATTCACAAACGTTAGGCTTAATACATTTTCCACGGTTTTTGCAATCAGGATGACATACAGCTGTATAAAATAAAGCTCATGTTTTAGAAATGTCAATTATCAATTAAATTCATCATGCAAACCATGTGGGCTATACCTACCAGTTTGGCAGTTAGAACCAGTATAGCCAGGTTTACATTTGCATATGTTTGGGGCAACACACTCCCTGCTTTTTCCACATGGGTGTCTACAAATGGCTGCAAAAATCAAGGGAAAAAAAAGCTGACTGGTTGATACAATACATACATGTTTCCCATAGACCGACTTATAAGAAAAGTCAAATTCTCTGAAATTTGAACATTTTGAGGCTGCTTATTGAGCAATAACCACTGCATTTATCCATAAAATTATTTTTTCCCCTTGTATTTATTTTACTACGAGAATGACTGAGAAACATGACTAACACCATCAGAAAGAAGTACCGTATGTCGTAATTACTCCCTGATGTTGAAGCTGCTAGCCATAAATGGGGTTACAGTCTTTTTTCAGAGGTCAATAAAGTTGCAGATGCTAATCAGGTAAATGCTGGTAAATGGCAGGAATAATCAGAATTTCAAAGAGCAAGATGCTAGGAACACATCATAAGCTCACAGGTTCGTATTCCTTAAACTTCATTAACTACCTGCTATTTTCTATTAGGCATTTAACATTTTTCTGAGGTAACCAAAATGTATGTGATTGTTTTGTTTTATTTATAATATGGAGTTTTATATTATAAACATGTAAGTACTGAAAGTTGTTATTATTATCATTATTCCTACAAAAAACAAAACCTCTCAGTAATACTGAGATCAAAGAAATACCCCAATAGCTCTATTGCTTAAGTTGGTCTCAAATAAATCAAAACACAAATAACATGAAAGAAAATTAACAAAATACCAACAACAACACAAAATAGCTTCTCCAGTATCAAAGCCAAAAATTTGATTTGCATCAAAGAAAACAATGCTGATAATTGTGAAAAGAAGTAAATGCTCCTTTCAAAATTAAAGTGATGTCCAACTTGTTTTACTCTCAAGAGCTGGAGTACTTACAGAGAAACCTAGTTTATGCAAATAAGCGAATACGCCAGAATTAGTAATTTAAAGTGCTAAATGCCCACTGTGAGCTGGAAAGAACCCAGACCACAGATCACTTCCTTATTTTATCCCTTAGTTGCTGAATGCTAGGCAAGTCAGTTAGCCCTCTAAGCCTCTGCTTTCCTATCTGCGTAATGGGAAAAATAACACTCAATATGTGGAGTCTTTATGGATCATATGACATAATTGATAAAGAATGCTTCTATAGATGTTGGAACATAATAGGTACTCAAAAACATATTTAATTATATAGTTATAGTACTATTTGACATTATTTTTAAAAATAACTCAGAAACACCCTTAATTTTTTTTTGAAATATGAAGAGGATATACACAAATAATAAATAAATGCAATGAACAGAAATTGGTGAACTAAATGGAGTAAATAGAAATTATTAAATAGAAAAGTGTCTCTTTTTAATTACTTAAATGTGAACTAAACAGTTTTCTTTGCATCTTCTGAAGAATTTTCATACTACCTCTGCACTTGATACCATCTCCATAATATCCAAAGGGGCAGCGTCCACATCTGAAGTGACCATCTGTGGTTGGCACACAAGAAACACCAAGAAAACAAGGTGATTCAGCACAAGTTGATATTTTGGTCCATCCAGGCTTTTCTGGCAAAATGGTGATGGCTTTAGTAACTACTGAAGCAAACGCATCCTTATATCGCGTGAAACCTTGTGCAGACCTGTTAATTTGAGAATTATGCCCTCCTGCCTCTGTTTGGATGGTGCTCTGTGTAACATCCTTTACTTCACCATGGGAACTGTTTGGGTTAATGCTTAAAGAACTATGGTTGTTCATGGACACTCCCAATTCCTCCAGACTGAGATTTGTGCTGATGGTATGATCCACCTGTTCAAAACCTGATATCTGTTGGGAAATAATATTCTTTGAATTATTCATTTGAGTTGTAACTGATTTTAATGAAAAGTGCGAGATGTCACTGGTTGTGTCCGAGAACTTTTTGATAGTAGCAGGACTGTGGGTAAAACTTGCACTGGATGGTGAATGGTCTGTTGATGGTGGCTGAAATTTTATATCTAAAGAACCAAAAAAGAAAAAGAAATGTCACTCAATAACATTTATTAATATTCTGCTCTTTCCCCAGTATTTAACATTAAGTAATTCATTCCTTCATTTAATGTCTATCACATGTATACCATTATACTAGGAGCCGTGCAGTAGTAAGAAGTCATCATAAAGTTCCTGACTTCAAGGAATTTATAATCTATTTGGATATGTCAGGTGCACAGAATGTTAAACATTGTAAAAGTTAAAGAACAATAACTAATAATTTTATTAAGAGTTAGAAATAGCCAACAAACTTGTATTGACCACTTCATACACGGAGGCTCAAAGCAAAGGAAATTGCTTACATGTTTGTATTCTTAACATGTAAGCAATTCATAATAATAATCTGAAGCAAGTTTTATATTATACAAACATACTATGCATAATTTTAAACTAAGAATTTCAAATCTCAATGTGATAAACACTTTTTTTTGCCAAATATAAATGATTTATATTGACTGAAAAAGAGATAGAGGAGTTGATAGAACAATTGCAATGGACAAAACAAATATAATCTAAAGTCAACCCCAAATATGATGCCTAATGGGAAAAAAATTACCAAATTATCAAGGAAAGAATATTTCATAAAACTCTTGCAATGCACAGAAAGAGATGAAATTTTTATAAACATTTGATCAAGTGGCACAACCCTATAGTCAACATCATTTATGAAAATACATTAGCATTTTAAATGAAATACTAGCAAATCAAATGCAGCAGTGTAGTTACAGTCTACTACATCAGGATGAAACAGAATTGCATCTCTATTAACCGAATTACATTACATAATTTTGTTATGATATTAATAAAGA
Organism: Ailuropoda melanoleuca; assembly: GCF_002007445.2. Taxonomy (NCBI): domain Eukaryota; kingdom Metazoa; phylum Chordata; class Mammalia; order Carnivora; family Ursidae; genus Ailuropoda; species Ailuropoda melanoleuca. Next base: position 151,633,910 of record NC_048218.1, read on the forward strand.
TAGCAATATAAAATAATGTTAAAAAGTAATTTGATACAATTTTCTGTTGAAAATATTCTGAAAAAGTTAGCCTAACGAAACATTAACAGAAATTATAGCAAGTAATAAGTGATGCTGAAAAACCATTTGATAAAATTTAAAAACCACTTCTAATTTAAACTAAAGAGAATTCTGAGAAAGCAACAAATAAAAGGAAAATCCCTTAAGTGGATGAAGGGTTTCTAGCAGAAACCTACCCTGATATCATACTTAATGGTGAAACATGAGAAGAATTTCCATTAAAACCATTAAGAAACAATTCCCTGACTACACACTTTGCCCTGGAGGTCCAAGCCATTAAAATGAGCGCCCAAATTTGAGAGCTGGGACTGCAGTCCGACTGCTCAGGTTCAGATCTCCCTTCCTTTACAAACTCTATAAATCTGAACAGAATACTTAACCTATCTATGCCTCTGTACAGATGAATAACATCTGTAAAGTGTAAATAATAACAGTTACTGTCTATAGCTATTGAGAGGATTGAATGAGATAGTATATAGATAATATTTGTCTAGTGCTGGTGTCTCATAAATACAGAGTAAATCATAATTATTATTACAATGAGAAGGTAACTAAGAGTAGGAGACAAACTCACTATTGGCAAGAGGTATTGTCTATTTACAAAACCAAAAAAGAGAATCAACTATAAAAATAGTGTAAATAAGAAAGTTTAATAAGGCAACTGGATGCATGAATAAATCAAAATCAAGATAGCTTTCTTGTATTGCAGTAATTGACAAAAGACACCTTGCAAAATAAATAAGTGCAGTGATAGTCTTGCAAGATGAATAGCTAATATTACAAAATGCAAAAGCACAAAGAAATCTAATCTAAAATGTGTACGGTCCTTGTGAAGACAATCAGAATATTAATTGAATTAATCAAGAGTTATAAAGACAGCACTGTGGAAAAGAAAAGGCCTTATGAAATAATGGTTTAGGGTGTCAATGCTGAATGACCAGGGAGTTACAAAATGTAACTCTGAAATGGTCACTTCCAATCATAAGCTTCTCTGAAATCACCTTAAATATCATCTGTTCATTATACAACATGCACCATTTTTTCTAGAATACAAGAAAAAGAACAATTTGTAAACTGCATTGTATAATCTTAGGTGATCTTTCTAAAAAGAAAAATTCCTAAGGAATAAATATGTTGGTCTGCTGAAAACATAAATGGGAGGTATTACTCATCATTAGATTTTGTTTAACAAGACAACTACTTACTAGAGGCATTTCCATTTGTTGACTTAACATGCCTTTCTCTCTGTACGGCATTTTTACCATTCTCTTCCTTGGTTTCACTTTCGTTAGAACTTGTAAGAACCACAGTATGTGTAGTAGATTCATGTAAAAACTGTGTTTCAACTGTAGATGAATGCATGAAAAACAGATTACACTATTAAAAAGCAAAATACTGCTAATAAGAACATACAATAAAAATGTCACTTGGATTGAACTCTTCACAAATTACAGAGCTAGCTTACATGTCACCTCTTCAGCAAATCCTTGCATTATGTACTGACTTGTGTCCCCCCAAATCTATTTATGTTAAAGCCCTAACTCTAAATGTGACTGTATTACCTTTAAGGAGAAAATTAAGGTTAAATGAATTCATGAGTGGGGCTCTTGTCCAATAGGACTGGTTTCCTTTTAAGAAGAGGAGGAGCCACAAGCAGGATGCATATGTGAGGACATAGTAAGCAGGGGGCCATCTGTCAGCCATGGAGAAAAGCCAGAAACCAACCCTGTTGGCACCTTGATCTTGAACTTCCAGCCTCCAGAACTCTGAGGAAACAAATTTTTGTTGTTTAAGTCACCCTATCTGTGTTATTCTGTCATGGCAACCCAATGTGACTAACAGATGTTCCTATAGTCTCACACTCACCCAACCAATTTCATTATCTCCCACAGAGCTTTGTCCTTGATATTGACTCATGTGTCTCCTCTTCTAGTTAGCAACCTCAAGAATAAGAACTGTGCTGTAGTGGCTTTTATAGTCAGTGACTCTGGTGCCTGCCATAAAAACTAAGTAAACAATACCAACGAGGAAAAAATTATTTTGTATTAACAAGCAACTTCCTAAATACACAAATGCCTCTGACAGAGTTAAGAAACTTATTAATCACTCATGTGTAATGGGACTGGGTTCAACTTGCTTTACTCTTAAGTTCCACTTGATACAGGTTTTATTCAGGGAATGAGTTTCTGTTTGCAAAAGGCTGATCTTAGATCACTTTAGCGCACGGAGTGAAGGGTCTGATACTGTTGAGTATTTGGGCCTGGGTATTGAGGGGGAAATGTGAGTGGCTGAGATAGTAGGGAATTCCCCTTACCAACCTGCACTGTGCTGCTCAAATCTGTGACCTCTAGTGCTAGATTGCCCCACTCCAATCTGAAGCACAAAGTGACATAGTTTTCATCAAAATGGGATCTTATTCACTTAATGATACCAAACTATGGTTGACACTGTCTTCTATAATTAACTTTTCTCTTTTAAGCTTTTAAAAGGTTGATATCCACTGATTTTTGTCTTTCTTTCTCTTAGTGTTCTCTGTGGGCAATTTCATCCATGACTGATGACCTTAAGAATTGTATCTTTAACTTAATCTTCCCTCCCTGAGCTCCACCTGGAGTCACCTCAGTCTCTATGTATCCGTACTGAATTCATTCTTTCCCTTCCCAAACCACTTTTTCTTCCTTAGATTTCATGGGTGTCCTGTGTCTTAGTCAGCTCAGGCTGCTATAATAAAATACCACAGACTGAGTGTCCTAAACAATAGGAATTTATTTTCTTACCATTCTGGAGGGTAGCCAGTTCAAGATCAAGGTTCAGGCCCATTTGGTGCCTGGTGAGAGTCTCTTCCTGGGTCCCAGACAGCCACCTTCTCCCTGTGTCCTCACATGGCAGGGAGAGACGGAGTAAGATCTCTGGTGTGTCCTCTTAAAAGGATACTGATCCTATTGGATCCTAATCCTCCCTTATGACCTCATTTAACCTCAATTAATTCCTTACTTTAAATACAGCTACACTGGGGGTTTGGGACACAACACATCAATTTTGGGGTGACATGATTTAGTGTGTAACAATGCGAATGCCAATTCTACACACCCATTCACCTAAACTGAACACTTGGAACTTAGTAATTCTCTTTCCCTCTCCATGCTAATCCCAATCACTGACCACAGACCATCAACTTGCTTCTTTAGTGTTTCAACCATTACCTCCTCATCTAAGGTCAGAATATCTTCATGTCTTTCCTATTTATTTGTATTATTGTCTTAGCTTTTCTTCGCACCTTCAGACTTACACAGTTCCTTATCCATAAGTGGTCCATCCTCCATACTGTTCTTGAGTAGACTTCTCAGATGTAAACCATATCATGTTTCTCATGGTTTGTCAGTGATCTGCCCACTGGCTAGGTCTCTAGCTTCAACTCTTGTAGCAGTCCCTCTTATCCTCTATATTTTAAGCACACTGAATTATTCACAGTGCCCAAGGTACACTGTGATGCTACATGCCTCTCCACCTTTGTGCCTGATGTTTCTTCAGCCTAGAAAGCTTTTCTCTCTCTTGACTGGACACATCAGAANGTAGACTTCTCAGATGTAAACCATATCATGTTTCTCATGGTTTGTCAGTGATCTGCCCACTGGCTAGGTCTCTAGCTTCAACTCTTGTAGCAGTCCCTCTTACCCTCTATATTTTAAACACACTGANCTTATCCTCTATATTTTAAGCACACTGAATTATTCACAGTGCCCAAGGTACACTGTGATGCTACATGCCTCTCCACCTTTGTGCCTGATGTTTCTTCAGCCTAGAAAGCTTTTCTCTCTCTTGACTGGACACATCAGAGTTAGCTATAATGACACTTCATTTTTAAAACTTTTCATTATCCCTCTAGGTAGACGTGATTTCCTGTGTAGTAGTCCTACTACTCTCTCCAGGCACTTTCTATCAAAAGACACAGAACACCATATTGAACTATGGTGATTACATGTCAGACTCCCTGGTATTATACTCAAACCTATTAGGTCAGAAGGCATGTCTTATCTATTTTTTGCATCCTCCACATCCAGCTTAGTGCACGACACTTAACACATGAATAGAAGAGATAACAGAACTGAGAGATTTGGATAAATTAAATGGAGCAAAAAACATTTCATGGCAGAAAATAAGGACTTTTACCATGACATATTTTCCCATCACCATAAAATCCTTTTGGACATGAACCACAATGATAGGAGCCAAAGGTATTAAGACACTCTGCTCCTGGAAAGCAAGGCCTGGATTCACACTCATCAACATCTTCCTGGCAATTTTTGCCTAAACAAAATACAGATTGAGAGTTTAAATTATTTATTTTGAAAAACATTATATGTCCCGTTAAGTGCTCATTATTTGATTTCTTTTACTTAAAGATATTTTACTTTTACTCTCCTAAAGATATCTTTACTTCTTTTATATTAAGGTATGTCCTACAAACTCCAGAAAAGCTGTCCTATAATAACAGGAATGTACTAATTTTAAGATTTACAACAGAGTTAAGCATAGTCATTAATTAGATTCTATTTAACATTAAACTAGATCCTTCAAGTACATAAGATTTTCCCTATAACAAAGAAGACAAGAAGGCCATTAAAATTTTAAGGCAAAAAATTACCTTATTATAGCACCAATTTTTACTTTGTTAAAAAAACTCAGGGAAATTTTTTAAAAAGTTATTAGAACGGTTGCCTGCTTAGCTTAAGGACAACTTATTCAGTGCAGTTATTGCATTAGCTGTGAAAACCCATGAAAACTTTACAGCATGGTAGGAAAAGTTAGTCTTTACTCAGTAAAATTTTTTGAGATTGTGTTGCTCTTTTAAATGTTTAAAAACTTATTTGAATGAATATATTCAGTCATTTACTCACTAGAGTAAAATCCATGAAACAATCAATATTTGAATTCTTTCAAATGTAGTCTGTAGCAAACAGTCCCAAATGATAAAATTTTTATTTTATTTTATCTTAAGATTTTATTTATTTCNGTTATTAGAACGGTTGCCTGCTTAGCTTAAGGACAACTTATTCAGTGCAGTTATTGCATTAGCTGTGAAAACCCATGAAAACTTTACAGCATGGTAGGAAAAGTTAGTCTTTACTCAGTAAAATTTTTTGAGATCGTGTTGCTCTTTTAAATGTTTAAAAACTTATTTGAATGAATATATTCAGTCATTTACTCACTAGAGTAAAATCCATGAAACAATCAATATTTGAATTCTTTCAAATGTAGTCTGTAGCAAACAGTCCCAAATGATAAAATTTTTATTTTATTTTAAGATTTTATTTATTTCAGAGAGAGAGAGAGAGATTTTATTTATTTATTTGAGAGATTGAGCAGGAGGAGGGGCAGAAAGGGAGGGAGAGGGACAAGCCTACTCCTCTTGGAGCCCAGAGCCTATGTGGGGCTCTATCTCAAGACCCTGAGATCATGACCTAAGCTGAAACCAAGAGTTGCACACTTAACTGACCGAGCCACCCAGGTGCCCCTAAAATTTTTATTTTAAAATGCTGAGAAAATTAGAAGACACCTAAATATCCTGCTTANTCAATATTTGAATTCTTTCAAATGTAGTCTGTAGCAAACAGTCCCAAATGATAAAATTTTTATTTTATTTTAAGATTTTATTTATTTCAGAGAGAGAGAGAGAGATTTTATTTATTTATTTGAGAGATTGAGCAGGAGGAGGGGCAGAAAGGGAGGGAGAGGGACAAGCCTACTCCTCTTGGAGCCCAGAGCCTATGTGGGGCTCTATCTCAAGACCCTGAGATCATGACCTAAGCTGAAATCAAGAGTTGCACACTTAACTGACCGAGCCACCCAGGTGCCCCTAAAATTTTTATTTTAAAATGCTGAGAAAATTAGAAGACACCTAAATATCCTGCTTAGTTCCATTATAATGTTAAAATAGATCTGCCTTCAAGGAAAAAATATCAGCTCAATAATTGCATATTTACTTCTAACATTTGTATATATTTAAATTAGAGGAAATACTGGTATGACTTATAAAAAGCCCTGGGAAATTAAAAGTTATCATTCACATACTTAGTTGAGGTTTCTAGAATCAGACATTTTAGGATAATTAATGAGTTAGCAAATTTTGTTTGATTTCAACTCTAACTTTATATAATGATCTTTTTAAGTTAATGAATTATCAACCTTTATTAAAGGATAATTTTGACATTTCCCATGGCAAATTTCTTTATTATTCCATATTATATTTTGATAGTAATATATTTAAATATATTTCTACCAAATTTAGACAGAAATGTTTAGAAACCTGCAAAATACAACATAGACACAGAATATTGCCATTAAAATTATAAAAATGGGCAGAATAATGAGTATATGTAAGCTATGTACAATAACAAAATGATACGGGTAGTAAATGAATTTGTGATGACTTCTACTAGACTTTTTAAATGTATATTAAAATCTTTAGGACCATACACTTGCTTGAGTAATCTGTGGATTATTTGGAAAGCCAAGGAACTTTCCTTTCTAATTTGTTCCCATACTAATTTCATTCATGAAGAACCAAAACTTACCCTTGAATTCAGGCGGACATACACAAGAATAACCGGGAAATCCACTAACACATCTGCCCAGGCCACAGGGGTTCGCAAGGCACTCAGTGACATTCACTTCACAGAGACTGCCCTGAAAGCTAGGCAAGCAGACACACAGGTACCTTCCACTGCCTGGAGGAAATTTACTATCTGACACACATGATCCACCATTCAGGCAATCACAAGACTTCACAGTCACCTCCAAAAGAAACAAAAAATAAATGCCTTACTTTTTAATAAAATTAACTTCAGTTTATGCCCCAGAAATTGTGATAGGCGTGTATGTTTATGTGCAACTAAGACCAGCCCACGAGTTTTGTAAAACAAACAAAAAAATACATATTTAATGTAAAAGAGTATTTTAAAAGATAGTTTAATGAAGTAATTTTGCCAACTTTCAAGAGCATAGCCAAAATATAAATGCTGGGGATAATTTTTAAAAATGTTACAAGATGATCAATCAATTTCTATAATGCAAGCAGCAGAGAAAAACTCCCATTGGGTGTAAAGCAGTTAGTCGGTCACCTGAGTTCTCTTAAAATACAGAGAGTAAACAGTCACTTGAATTATCTGGTTAACATGACATAGTACACTACTGCGCTTCATACCATTACTTTTGTATGAGTGTGTCCCAAATCTCGAGTGAATGCAGTGCACAAAAAACAGTATTAATAGCTCATGACTGAAAATATCAAAAGAATGGTCAATAAAAAATGACTTTACTTGAAGAAAAAGGGTTTAATTATCAATCTGAGGATAGATCTTTCAGAGAGGTAGACATGAATGCATTCTTTATCCTTATTATAGTTAAGTACAGGCGAAAATGATCTAGGAATTAGTCATTTAGCTCCGTGCTCTAGACTTGAGACTGTCCCTAAGATTTTAAATTCTGACAAAAACAGCACTTTGGCAGTTTAATTTTCCATGAAATGTTGAATAATTTAGTTCTTCTGCACAAATTAAGAATTATATTTTAAATTTAAAATAGATACCAATATTGCTAATTAATTCAGTGGCATTTATGTAATGATAAATATTACCATAATCGTGACTCTCGTTTCAGCATTGCAGTCATCGTTAAAACGTAAAGTGAATTGCTGTGGAGTTTGGGACTCTGTTTTCCACGTGAGAAGTCCTGTAGAGGAAACATTTGCTCCCTCAGGACCTGAGTCCAGGGTAAAATGGATGTCAGAACCTTCGGGATCCAAGGCCGTGAACTGGTATACAAAGATCTCCCCCAAAAATGTCTGTAATTTGTTTTGTGGTACTTGAATCACCGGGGGTTGGTTGTCTGTCACAGAGAAAACATTTACTTTGTACTTGTGTAGAAAAAAAAAGGAAAGTACGAATCAGAGAGCTCCCACTGGAACATTCTGATGAAGTTCGACCTCTGCTAAAACTTCCATTACCTACCTTGGCTCTTTTTTTTACATTTGGAATAAATTCAATTGCATTCTTAGAAAATGTAAAAGTAACTGACAGGTTTAAGACTTCAAACTTTGCTACGAGAGTGTAAAAACACTTTGAACACAGCATAAAATACATAAACATTTGCATTCCCCAGACCGGATGCCTCGCCTTTCCCGTCTGAAATTACTTCTCAATGTCCACCAACTCAACTGCTTGCTCTTTCACTCTCTCTTCTTCGTCCTTTACCCTTTTCAGCTTTACTTTCCTCCTCGACACCTTTTTTCTTTATTTCTCCTTTACTCTCCATGATGGGTTGTTCATTTGACTCCCCTGACTTTCTCACTGTACCTGTCTCCCCAGTTACTGGAGGTCATAGAGTCATAGCAACCCTCTGCTCCTCAGAGGTCTTTCTAGCTGCCAAGCTCACTTGCTGGAATGCTGGTTATTTCAGAGGACAGAGAGGCTCCCTTTGTGCTCAAGTAATGTTTTAAAACATCTTTTTATATTGTCACTTTAAAAAATGTTCCCCTTCCTTGCCAACTGGCTTAACAGACAGAAAGAACAGCCTTTTTCATTGCACTGGGCACAAACACACTCCACTCCATCAACAAAGCACTAATGCCAAGAGAATGTAGTTCTGGCTCCCATTCTGCCCTCATGTATCTTTATACAATTTACTGATTTCAATTTTCTCACCCCTCAATATGGGAAACTTGGGACAGATGATATTTCCAGACCCCTTGTATCCTTGAACATTGTAAATCTACGATGAGTCAGTCATACCAAAGCCATTAAAAACATAGACACCAATTCAGAAATTATAGTGTGTTTCCCTTGTCTCTTGCACTAAATTCTTCTCCAAATTTTCATTGTCTTCCCATAACAGCCCGTGAGTCTTGCACCTGAGCAATGAATCATCTGACAAATACTCTCACACAGTCATGAAATTTGTATATACAGTAATATATATATAATGATGCTACAAAGCTCAGTATAAATATAAGGTTTTATGACTCAGATAAAATTACATGGGGACGGCGACAGGGAGTAATTATATTTTGTTGTATTTTATGATGCCTGGTCTTTTGACTGAGGAAAGAGAATGAAGAAACATCTATGTGGAATTACATAGAGCTGTATTTAAGGAAGTGAAGAAACTATATGGTACATGGCTATGAAGAGGGGTGTTTTTTCCAGGTAGGACTAAGTATCCAGACATTATCTGGACCCACTATTATACTCATGGAGTCAAAGAATGGTAGGGCTGGAAGGCACTCAATAGATTACTGAGTCCAGGTTATCTTATTCAACGGGTGATGAATGCATGGCCTCTGGAATTTAAATAGCTAAATGTCTTGTCACAAAACTAAAAAGAAGTGAGGCTAAGAACAGGATATAGAGCTTTGGTCCCAAAGTAATGTTCTCTTTCCACTAAACCCACCAACGTTTACTGATGGATGTTTATGTACTTACATAGTACATAAACTTGAAAGCCTATTTTGTTAGTAGCTATTTGACTTGTACAAACTGTGTGTAACTGAATTAACCATTCCAATTTCTTCCATTAATAATTCACATTTGCTTTCAGTATCAAATATTAAAATAAAATCCCTACCCTATTGTAGTATAATCATAGAAATTACATAACACTTCATCTTATATATTACATTCAAGAAAAGTAAATCATGCAGTTAGAAAAAGATCCTAAATTAAACACAGTGTTCATCTTATATACATTTATGTAACTCATGATTTAAAATCACTTAAAAATATCTTGTCGAGGAAATATTTGGATTAATAAAGATTAACTTACTTTCTAAAAATGACCAAGTAAATTTTGAAATTTTTGGTCTACAAATCAAACAAGGGCTGATAGGATTTTTATCTCCTTCAATGTAGCAGAGCCCATCAATAATGCAAACATTTTCCTAAAGGAAATTTTAAAAAGAGAAAAACAATTAAGATGTTGTTATAGTTAGTGTTCAGGGAAAAAAATGTACATAGAAAGCTAGCACCATCTATGTTGGTGATTCTGGTGAAAGTATCGGTTTTGGTTAGGACACATTTTNCATCGGTTTTGGTTAGGAAACATTTTTTTGTATGTCCTAATCATAAATGTATGTTAGAAAACAAATCATTCCCTTTTTGTGTAAATGCCTTTGGAACTGATCAATATGGAGGGAATAAGAAAATACATATATAACTTTATCTCTGTGTAGCATTATAGCTTATAAATAACACGGAAGAAAACTTGTCTTTTCTTCTTGTTTTTGTTTGTTTGTTTTGTTTTGTTTTGTTTTGTTTTACTGCTAACTCAGTCTGGAAATGCTCTATTAATAAAGCAATGAAACAGTTTTTCCCCTGCTCAGCTTATAGAAACACATCAGTTTATAGCTATTTTCCCTTGGTCTAGGAACCCACTATGTCCTCTGAACGTGGTGGAACTGAACCAGAACCATGATATAATTATCCACACTTGACAATGGATATCCTTATAAAAAATAGTAGAAAGAGAGGCTTATCTACAAAGAAATAATGTTAAACATAGCAATCATTTTCAACCTGGGAACACTAAATTTTGTTCAGCATACATAAACTTTGCCCATTTGACAAAATCTCCTCTGATGTCACTTAGAACACGACACAAAAATAAGAACAGAATAGCTCCAACAATATAAAACAATTATGAATTATAACATTTTAAAAGTACTTATCATAAAACATGTGGAAATGGAATATTTTGGGGAAAGTAAAAATCAAACAACTTTTCAGAAACAGAAACTTCTTGTTGATATGCTCTAATTGCTAATCTCAAAGGAAGAAAGATTTAAAATTTAAAATAATACTTTAAATTTTTATTTACATAAATATTATTTGATATGCTTCTCAGTTTTAAAGAGCCAAGTAATATTAGATCCATGGTATCTATTACATCAGCAGCTGGCATGTGAGAGAGCTCTGTTGATAAACCCAACAGACCGGAGCTAGATGAATAGGGTGTGGCTGTGAGGACTCAGCTCTGGCTGGGCTCTTCCGTCATCCGTTCCTCGGTGGAGATTTGCAAGGTTCAATGAACTTAGTTGCCACAAAAAAAGCCCCTCCCTGTAGAGGTGCCAGCCTTATACATTTTACAAGCTCCATCCAAATGCACACCCCTAGTTACAAAGAAGATTAGTTAACTGTGGAGAGACATCGTACCAGAAAATTATTACTATTTAAAAAGGAATATATGTAGGAGTTAAAATTCAATCTGAACCTTCTCTTTTGAATTATTTTTAAGGAATAAACAACCTGCCACTTCAAAACATAAAAGGTAGAAACCTTCTCCTTGCCATTTCAACAACAGTTATGGGCAGAGTAACAATTTTAGTTAACCACATATAAACTTGAGAAAGTCTTTTCTCTATTAGTATTTCTGATATGAAGGTGAAAAAACTAATATGCCATTAAGGGAAATGAAAATACCTATCTTCTAAATGTGAAAATAAGTGAAAAAATTGCATACCTTTATAGTACATGAGTCCTTCCCATAGAGACCACAAACTTGACAAGCCCCATCATATATAATCATTATTCTGGGATTACTGAACGTATAACCATCATTAGATACCTGTAAGATGTAGTTTTATAATAAGATAATATATTCTAAATGTAGCTTCATAAATTCATTATGAAATGTTAATATATATTTACTTTGTTTATAAATATGAGAATATCTTTTCTTTTTTACCTTTAATTGCCACTTTGCAATTGGTTTCTCACCCATCAGATTCATGTTATCAGACTGTTGAACATCAGGGGGCAGCTGACAATCGATAGTTCTGCTATTTTGAAAAACAGTATGCGTGTAGACAGCTTTTCCAAGGACCCATTTACTGTTGTTATACTAAAGGCATAATGAGAAGGCAATTAACCTCTGTTTAATTAAGGAAATTCCTTGCTAGTGAATTACTCGTAATCAAAATATAAATTTTAAATGCATGCCTGGTATAATGGAATATATACCGAAGTAATAAAAGTGACATCAACATTGAATTTTATATAGAATAATGAAAACCATATACGCTTAAATTTGATGTAAACTGCTTCTAATGCTCACGCATTTCCTGTGGGTTCAAATCAAAGAAGTTACCAATATTGGTCATATATAATGAATCACCATATAATAAGTTTTACAGCAAGAGGAAACACATTTGACTATGTAGCTGAAACACAATGGATTGATTTGCTGCCCAGAAACTCATTTCTCCTGCAAAAGCTCCTAACCTTCTACTTCAACTTGAAATTGCTCTTTCTGTCTGGTTCCCAGAACCCTCTCATGTTCTTATATGACCCATCTTCCTGACTACACGCAACTGCTCCAGGGTGGATCTAAGCTGAGCCAATGCTTTGATTACTTGGGCTATTTTAACTTTGCACCAGAGGGCAAGTTGGGCCAGTCTGCTTCTGATGGCTTGAGGTGCAAGACTCAAAGTTATGGAGCTGTAGGTGGCTGCGGTTTTCACAATGTGGCGAAAGCTAGTATCGAGTAAAAGGGGAAAATGAAGCCCATAGAGAAAAAAAGAACTGAGACAGATAAACACACACACATACAAATGCAGACATAACTGAGTTTTCATGTGTTCAAGTCCCAAGTTCAAGTTACTCCTGAGAATTCAGCAATGACATTCTTTTTTTTTTTTTTTTAAAGATTTTATTTATTTATTCGACAGAGATAGAGACAGCCAGCGAGAGAGGGAACACAAGCAGGGGGAGTGGGAGAGGAAGAAGCAGGCTCCTAGCGGAGGAGCCTGATGTGGGGCTCGATCCCAGAACGCCGGGATCACGCCCTGAGCCAAAGGCAGAGGCTTAACCGCTATGCCACCCAGGCGCCCCCAGCAATGACATTCTAATCCTGATTCTGTGAAAAACGTACTGTTTTCATAAATAAATACCATTTTTGCTCAAGGTAGTTCAAATGAATTTATGTAACTTAAAATTTAATTCTAACCAGTTCACCCTGTTAAATAACTCAGTGGCATATCATACTTAACCTACACTTAAAGGATCATTTTTCAGTATAAAAATGCATTGGTGTCTAAAGAGGAAAATCCAGAATAATTTTCTGGGTGCTGGTAACTACATAGAAAACTAAAAGGGCATATTTTATTAACAATATTTTGATTTACACTTTTTTAAAAATTTATGACTGTGGAATGCTTTCAATTGCTCCGAAATGATCCAAGAACATGCTGATGCTTCTGTACTGAGGGTCAGCAGGAGATGGAAAAGAAGGCAAGAACATGCTCATCTGTGGCCAGCAGAAACTATCTTGCTAAGATTTGATAACTGAAATATTAGGCCACAGTAGAAATCTCCATGTTTAAGGGGGTGTGTACAGTCTGGCCCAACAGATAGGTCAGTTCAGTGGTCCCCCTCTAGTGGAGTGGGACTGACAAGAATGTCTTGGGGTAGTCATGATACGGACACTTAGATGGATACAGGGCTTTGTGTATTGAAATGAGATTTCAGCCAATGACTGGAAGTACAGAAATCCTTTCCACCCATGTTTAGACAAGCCTACCCCAAATAAGGAATAAACAGAGTTCTATCTATTTTCCATTCATCAGTATTTTGTATCTGTATGTACTGAGGGCTTTCTGATGAAAAAAGATCACAGAAGAAAAGACAGACAAATAAAATAACTTTAATATCACTGTAACCAAGATTCAAATAAAGCTTAATGAGAAAGAAGCCACTGACTCTAGCACAGTCAAGGGAAGCTTCTCTTCCTGAAAGTAGAAGAGGAGACTGCTATTAGGATTCTGGGAGCAGAAATGGAGAGTGCTACTCAGCGCTGGCTGGAGGGAATAGCAAGTGAAAGGCAGGGATGCGTAAGATAGCATGAGATTTTAGTAGAGCCTATGCAGGAGGTTCAAGTTTGCGAAAATAGACAAGAGCTAGATCACAAAGGGCCATTCATTTCTAGGACAGCTACTTGGATTTAATACTGTAAGTATTTAAAAATTGGATTCTGTAAAGTCCTGGCTGCTTTTCTAGGGGGGAGTGAAAGAAAGGATTGGGTGCTTGCATCTCTAGATAAAAACTTGTTTAAAATCACTGCTGCAAAAGTAGAAAAGAACATCTATAATATGCTACCTTTCACACAAAAAGAAGGGATTTCTCTGTTCCTTTGTACAAAAGAAATGCAGTAAAGATAAACCAGAAAATAATGTGAGTGGATACCTTCAGGGGATAGATGGAAATGGGATGGAAAGAAAGGGTAATGGACAGAGTGGTACAGATGATAAGAGAGTGACATTTCTCTGTATCTTTCATACGGTGCAAACCCTCAAAACCATGATAATACTTTGTATACTTTCCAAATAAGTAAATAACTAAAATCAACCACAGTATGGAGGAAATTCAAAGTGGAATACGAATATTCCAAAATAAACCAAATTGTATTACAAATGAAATGCATAAATATCCTGAACAGGGTGCTAAAGAAAATTGCTAATCTAAGTAAGTTTGGTTTGGGCTAGTGAACATTGATATTTCTTTCTGTAGTTCCGTATAGTGTGTTAGAGAATTTCATAGTGTGCTCTTTATCAGATGTTTAGAAAAAGAAAGTAGTATGAGAATAAATATCACTGCAAATAATATATCTGAAAGTAAATACAAAGTGTACTTTTTCTTTCTTGGCAAATCACTTAATGGTAGTGTGAGGTCATACAATTTATTCTGCCGTGAACAATATAATGTCTACTCTCCTGAGTAATACTAAGTGAATAAAATTATACATATATTCCACTTTTTACTGGGTGTCTTATTATTTCGTTGGGATTAAAATATTTCATGGTTATTTAGAAAAGCTCTACTCAAAAAATCTGGAAATAAGCATACTTTTCTTGTATAATGATTTGATAAAGACAGATACAAAAGTTATTTCCTTCTTAAGTTCTCAATCTCAGGATTACATTTGACTTTAGCAATTTAGAGAAAAAGTAAAAAGAATGCTAAAATGTCATTTGCTGTTTTAAGTTTTCAGCTTATCCAAGTAGGTACTTTCAAAGAATTTTCCTTAAGATAAAAATCCACTTGAATAAAGAAAAGGAAGCCCATATAAATAATCATCAAAATAAGGTATAATTTGATATACCAGTGTTTAAAGTGAGTGATCATGTCTGTTGTTTGCGGTCTGAAGAAAGAAAAACATTATTTTCTTTTTGAAATCCACACTAAGGGAAATATAAAGGATAAGTACAATTAATCTTCAACTTTTTCCTTTGTAAAGGGAACTGTTCGTATCCCTATGCTCCATAAGTCGTACAGACTGTGTTGGATAAAAATTATCTCCATTCTTTGTGGTTTTACATTTCAATAAATACAGGGGCTTGCATATCAAGCTTAATATTATTTTAATTTCTTATTATGACTGGAATACTGAACCAATACAGCAATAAAAATTATATAAAATAGTTTAATAGAGTTAACAAATAAGGAAGAAGCTTTACAGTCAAGCAACTTAACCATTTTCCTATTGGGCTCTCTGTGGATAGGGCATCCTTTGGGACTATGTTACTAACTGACAGTCCAAATTAATCCAAGGTAAAATTAATCTGAATAACTCATAAACTTAATTGTTTTTCAACACTAAAATTAACATACCTGCAGTTTAGTAACTTCACATTTAATTGAAGGTGATTCTTTGAAGCCTTGACCAAATACTCTCACTGTCATACAATTATATTCTCGAATATTACAGAATCCAGCATTCTCAAGTTCTATGATTTCAGGAGCCTTGTCTTTGGAAAGAGTGACAAAACAAAGCGGACAAATTTTCTTTAATTCCAGAAAAATAAACTAATTATTTTCAAGGTCCAAATTAAAAGCATATGGAAAATAATATTTTGAAGTCTACTCCAAATATTAGTACATTAATTAAACTATTAAATAATAAGGGTAGTCTGGTGTTAAAAGAAGTGTGACCCACCATCAAACCAATAAAAATACCATTAAAGATACTACCAGTGCTCAAATATACAGATTTAATTAATATTTTAATAATGTTTAATACCAATTATTTACAAGTATTAAAAAATTACTACTACAATGACCTGTGTTTTATTCTTGCCATTTTGGTTTGTGCCATAGAGATGGGTTATAGAAAAAATACTTTTGTAATAAAATAGTGTAATTAGCAATGTGATGTATTAAAATTTTTAAAAATTCTTAAACAGTAAAACAGTTATCAAAATTTCATGAAACTGTTATTAATGTTTTTATGTTTTATTGCTATCCTACATGCCACAAAAATCTTAGGTGTACTTTCAATCATAGGAGAAAAAATTTCTCCTAGCAGTCAGAGTTAACTTATCTTCATAGAGTTATATCTCTGCTTCTTGTTTTGGTAAGATAACACATTATCTGTATCCGCAAGATCTGGTTGTCAAAATAGATAAATGCAGTATATAAAAGTAACTAAGTCCTCTAAGTATTGGCAAAAATCTAATTGAATATAACTTTATTAGCAGTGGAATATAAAAATATAAATTCTGTACTCAGAACCCTAAAAATGTTTATGAAAATTAAAAATATGTACTTGTTATTCTTTCATATTCAACAAATGTTAACTGAGCAATTTCTATTTTTCTGGTGTTATTCTAGGTACTGGGGATATATGAACAGAATAAAGTCCCTGCCTTCATAAAACTTACATTCTAATATAGGAGGACAAAAAATAAACAAGTGAAAAATAAATATAAAGTGTATTGCATAAATGTTTTCAAGATTATGGAGAAAACTATATATTAACTCGATGAAGGGACATAAAGACTATGGGGTTGTGTGAAGAAAACTACTTTATTTTGAATGACCATGGAAGACGTCTCATATAATACGACATCTGAAGAGAGAAGAGAAGGAAGTCCATCATGAAGATATGCGTTGGAAGAACGCTCCAGTGGGAGGGCAAGTAAATGCAAAGGTTCTGAGGTAGGAGCAGGTTTGGCCTCTTTGAGAAACAGCAAAGCAACCACTTAAGAACACTGGACGGGAGGGGGGGGCAGTGAGCTGTGGAGAGAATGATAGATCAAATTCAGTGAGAGAGGAGGCTCCAATTGCATAGGGTCTTCCAGGCCATGGTAGGGAATATAGATTTTACTTGGAAGGAGAGAGGGAGCCACTAGAGGGATTCAAGCAGGAGTACTATGATCTCATTATCATTTCAAAGGGATCACTTTAGCTGCAGCATGGAGAATAAACTTTGAGAGAATCTATAATAATCCAGGTGAGAGATAACAGTGGCTCGGACTAAGTTGTAGCAGGGAAAGAGATGAAAGTCGTTGAAGCTAGAGCTGGATTTGCTACTAATGGATTAAGCCTGAGGCATGAAAAAAAGAGGAAAAGTCAAAATGTCTACAAGTTTTTAACATGAACAGTCAGTGGAGTGAAGTTTGCATTTACTGAGATGGCAAAGTCTGCAGATGGAAAAGGGCGGGATGGGGGGGGCAGAAGGAAGGTCAGGAGTTACTAGTTTAATGGCTAATGAAATCAAATTGATTTTCTTTTTAAGATTTTGTTTATTTATTTGAGAGAGAGAACAAGAGCAGGGGGATGGGCAGAGGGAAAGGGAGAAGCTGAGCAAGGAGCCTGATACAGGTTTGATCCCAGGACCCTGAGATCACGACCTGAGCTGAAGGCAGATGCTTAACCAAATGAGCTTCCCACGTGCCCCTCAAATTGATTTTTAAACATTTCTTTCCTTATGGGGCACCTGGGTGGCTCAGTTGGTTAAGCCTTCAGCTCAGATCATGATCCCAGGGTCTTGGGATCGAGTCCCACATCCAGTTCCCTTCTTGGCAGGAAGTCTGCTTCACCCTCTGCTCATCCTTTCTTTCTCTCTCTCTCTCTCTCTCTCTCTCTCGCTCTCTCTCTCTCTCTCTCCCCCCCTCTATCTCGCAAAAATAAATAAAAAAATAAATCTAAAAAATTGTTATTTCTTATATTGAGATACAATAGTTTGCCCCATGTAGGTAGACTAGAGAAAAAATTAAGCAAATTGGTAAATTAGCAGAATATTAGAAACACATTACTCAAAAAACACTAAATTTGAGTTCTAGAAAAAACAATTATTCTCTACAACCAGAGGGACGAGCTGCGTGCAAAGACCCTGAGGTCAACAGAACTTGGCATTACAGAAACCAAAGCGGGTAGAGTGAAATGAGTGAGGGTTTTGGTTGTGGGGGATGAGTTTGAAGAGATACTGCATGCCTTATAGGCTTATGTTGTGCCCTATAGGCTATTACAAGTACCGCAGCTTTTACTCTGAGTAAGATGAGATGCTCTGGAAGAATTATTACTGTATCGATTAATTAATTTGGGTTCTTTTCCTTATATAATCTGAATAAACCCTGTTAAGATACTGAAGGTAAAAAAGAACAAAGAATTTCCATAATCAAATAACATACGCAATATCAAAGTTAGAGAGTACCCACTCACCATGTGAATCACTGCAGTCATAGGAACTAAAGCCTGGGGAACATGCGCATCCCCATTCCATACACTGCCCATTGCCGCTGCATAAACTGGGGCATTTGAGTACCGAGAGAATGTCTTCAATTGACTTGCCATATCCTTCTGTGTTATATTTCCCCTCTTCCAAAATTCTCTTTTCACATTCATTTTCTAAAAGAGCCACACCTGCTTCTGCCCAGCTAAGATCATCTTTTAGGAGAACATCTTTAACACACATATCTACAGCACTGTCTAGGCTCTTGCCCAGAAAGGCAAGACAGTATCTTCCTATACTAGAGTTGGCAAGAGTCTGCTGGCACAGCGCCAAAGTGCCAAATTCGGTGAGACCAGAGGGTGTGGGCCATGTAGGGACAAACTCCTGGTGGACATCCTCAGTATGGTCCTCAGGGAAGAAATAAGTAAATTCTTCTAGGTCACTTTGGCTGAGACTTTGGAAAGCAAATACAGGCAGAAACTCATAAAAGTTTTGCCGTTTCCATCTGTTTTGTGGATCCCGCCTCATTTCCTGGCTGTGGCTACCCTGGTCCTGTGTATGTTTCCCATTGTTCAAAGTTTTTGGTGCCTCTTGTTTTTCATTTCCATGATGTTTTTGTAAATGTAACTCCAATTTGGTTAGGTTCACATGCTTTTTTTCTTGAGGAAGGAAGTTCAAATTATTTTCTTCTCCAGATGTATACTCATTTATCCCTCTGATAAGAGCTTCTGAATTAATATACTCAGAGGTGATATCTAGTTCTGGTATCAAGAAAGAGAATTTGACACGTTTGAGATCTTTGCAACCTGAAACAATCTCTTGTTGAGAAGCACTGCCCAAATGATCAGAAGGATATAATGAATTAGTGTCCAATGAGCAGCTACAATAGGATAGCTTTCCAGGTGACGGCGGAGAAACTGGCATTGTGTCAAACATACTTTTCCCTGGCAAAATCCTTCCAGGTGAAAAACAGAAAAGAAAAGTAAATTGCACAAGAACATTGATTCTCAGTAACGTGTTGCAAAAAAAGCAGAGTATTGTGTCACCACTCAGTACAGTAACACATGAAAATCACTTACTTTCTTACCTCCATTCATTAATAAAAGCAACACAATTATCAAAAGTTAGATCAATTTTTATCCCATTTTTATTATGGAAATCATTTTCTGGGTTTTCATCAAAGGTGCCACAAAGTCCCAAAGTGTTTCTGTAGTCTACGCTAGGGGCTCTGATTGTTAAACTCATGCCCCATTCACTAAGATCAGCACGGATAAATGCTCCAGAAGAAAACCTGATCTGAAATACAGAAATAAAAGATGCTTACACAATATTCAATATGGATTAAGAAAAAACCTATTATTTGAGAAGAAACAAATTCCTTTATTCTTTCAATATAAAGAGAGAATAGAATACCGATTTTCTTCAGACTACAATTTTCCTTTTAACGCTATGTGTCAAACCAATGGCTTTTGCACTTTGCTGACTTGAAATCTGATCTCCATATGGATTTTTTTTTATTGCAAAATATTGTTCAAGCTCCTTTCTTTTTAAACTAAGGTGAGGTATTTTATACAATCGAAACAGCTATAAATGTTGAGGATAATGTATACCAAGTAATGTCTATGACAATAATTAAATATGGAACTAGACTGCCAAGTAATTAATTTATGCAGATAAATATAATTCCAGAGGAATACATATTCCTGTGGCTAATCAGCATTCTCATCTTCACAGCAGGCAAACAGAATCAGAAGGCAAATTATAACCAGGGCATACCTGGCGAGTCAGAATGAGAGCAAGGGGTTTGTTGAATTATCTTAACAGCCTGTGTCATCTGTGATCCTCCTCACAGAGTTATTAATGCTCCCAGATCAGGAACTTGAATGTCAAGAAACTCTCTTCTAAAAATCGCTGAAGATACACCATGTATGTTTGTTCCTCTGACTCCTTACCCTTTAATTTTCTTAAATTTAAAAACGGCACTTTTTCTCTTTATAAAAATGGTAAGTGCCCATTCCCGAAAACTATTTTAAAAGCAAACAAACCTTACATTACTATTCAGTCTGGGCTAGTTAATGTTAAGATTTTGGTGCAGATTCTTCTCAAACTGTTTCTATACATCATTAATATCTTTGCCTGTCAATAAATACGATCGACTCCAAAATTTTTGTGACTAGACAGTGTTCTATTATGTGACATCACTCTACTTAGGGTTTTAGTTAAACTAAAAAATTTATCATTGATTAACTGTAACTTTTCCATCTTAGAAGGAGAGATGCAATGAACACCACTGGGACTCTGCATATACTTACTTATTATGGTAAATTTTGAGAAGTAAGATTTCTGGAAAAAAGACATGCGTAGGTTGTGTGCATGCATTATATACATGTCCTTTGGAAAAACTGTAGCTACTATTTCTACTCTTGCCGATATTGTATGAAATGTTTAATCTGCATTTCTTTGATTACTAATGAAGTTGTGGTTTTCATGTTTTTGTTGGTTATTTATACTTTTAGATATATTTATCAGTTTTCTTTTGTAAATTGCCTGTGTATATTATTTGCTCATTTTAATTGGAGTGCTGATTATTAGTGATGTATAAGAGTGTTTTTTAGGGTCACCTGGCTGGCTCAATCACTAGCGTCATGCAACTCTTGATCTTGGGGTTATGAGTTCAAGCCCCACGTTGGGTGTAGAGTTTCTTAAAAAGAAAAAAAATTGAAAGATTGAAAAATATTTTTAAAAAGGAGTGTCTTCTATATTAACTGTAAGTTTTATATGTAGCAAATATTTTCCCAATTTTCATTTGCATTTTGGTTTGTGAGGATGGAATTCAAATACATAACATTATGTTTAAAAATTCTTGTTTACCTCAATGTTATAAAAACATTCACCTGTATTTTCTACTACTTTCATTTAAATTTGAATCTTACACACCTAGAATTTACTTTTTTGGAAGGTGAAAGGGAGATGACATTATAATATAGATCATTAGCTTACACACACAAACTATTACTTTAAAATATTAATGGGGGCGCCTGGGTGGCACGGCGGTTAAGCGTCTGCCTTCGGCTCAGGGCGTGATCCTGGCATTATGGGATCGAGCCCCACATCAGGCTCCTCCACTATGAGCCTGCTTCTTCCTCTCCCACTCCCCCTGCTTGTGTTCCCTCTCTCCCTAGCTGTCTCTATCTCTGTCTCTGTCGCATAAATAAATAAAATCTTCTTAAAAAAATAAATAAAAATAAATAAAATATTAATGATCTCTAATCTTCTCCATGTACCTACCAGCCTATTCCTGAGGCAGAACCACCTGTACTCATTTCAAAAATTGGCTAACTACTCCTGAATATTTATCCTTAATTATATATTTAATCTCTGTGTAATGTACCATTTATTAGGTGCCATCAAAAATAATTTGTAGGAATAACCCACCCAGTTACCATACTGAAATCTTAAAATAAGGATGCTTAGATTTGACAAAGTCTTAACTATGTTGTGTCTATTTGTGTGTGCTAAGTAAAAAAAAAAAAAAGTTCCTTCTAAGGTCAATCAAAAAGCTGTTAATCAAAAAGCTATTTTGGGGGAAAAAACTAATATTTAAAAAGTGATAGTTTGTAATTTAATAGAGATGGAAAAAAGTTCAGACTTTAATTCAAAATCTGTAGGAAAAAGAGGAAAATTACTTTTAAATGTAAAGAATCATACATACTGTGACTTTTCTTCCTAAGTAGGATTCACTTATCTTGATATTGCTGGTTACATCTTGGCTCTTTACAGATAAATATGGCCGTGATTCATGTAGCTGACCACTGCACATATCGAAAGTAACTACATCACCTTCTTCTTTGGCAACAAACCCGCAGTTACATGACACAGGATAGTGAAGGCTTCCACAGTCCCACTGGCGTACATGGACTTCAAAATCTCGTGACATACTCTTATAAAGCACAAATGTTCCGGTCTTGAAATTATCATATACCCTATCGTTAACAAAAATCAACTGCATTAAGAATTGGTACAAAATACCACAATAACATGTTATAAGCAAAAACTGGGTGTTACATTTATTTATACACATTCAATATATTTTGATGCAAGAATGAAAAATCCATATTTCTAATAGCTTAAAGATTAGTTTTTTTTTAAGATTTATTTATTTATTTGAGAGAGAGAGAGTGCACATGCATGCAAGGAGGGTAGGGGCAGAGGGAAAGGGAGAGAGTCTCAAGTAGAATCCCCGCTGAGTGCGGAGTCCCATGTGAGTTGATCCCACCACCCTGAGATCAAGACCTAAGCCCAAATCAAGAGTCTGACGCTTGACTGACAGAGCCACCCAGGCGCTTCATATTAGTTTAAAGCACAGAAGGAAAAAAAGTAGTGACAAACACCTTATCTCACAACTTGTTTCTTCCTTTCACCGCTTTGGTCAACCCCTGCTAGAGCCTTTTCCTCCCACCCCTGCTGTAGTTTTCTTCATAGCACCTATGTTCCTCAGATATACTACGCATTTTATTTATTAATTGTGCATATATCTCTTTACCTATACAGAAGTAAGCTGCATGAGAGCAGGGGGTGTTTGTTTTATGAACTGCCATACCCTCAGCATTGAGAACAGGGTTTGTCACTCGTTGCACAATTAATCTTGTTGAATTATAACCAATTAAATTAATCCCCATTGAGCTTTCTGGAGGTTTTTCCACTAAAACTTCTAAGCTTTTCATTATAACCATAAAGGATTCTTACATGTGGGATCAATTTCTACAACTTTTCAATACTTGCTCAAACTTTTGGAATATCATCTGTTATGGAGTGCTTATCTATTTGCTCATATTGAATAATTTTACTGACAACGATCACATTGAAATTTTTTTTAAAAGAATAAATTACCTTACCTTACAACATGAAGACAATTTTGACTCAACAAAGGGTATTCTTATAATTTTCTTTAGGGACATCTTAAAATCATATATTCCCCAGAACAGTATTACTGAGTTTAAAGCCTCGTATGCTGATATTAATAGCAAGATAGCTTAGATTACTTTTTGATCATTTTGCCCATTTTACTTGCATTCCAAGGGCAGATATCCCGGTATTCATGATGGCTACAATAGTTTTCCCCTGAGTATCCTTGTCACGAAATAGAAATGCTTACTTTTTTAAATAATTTTAATGTGTTAGTCAAATAATCTTGCCTAAACCTTCAAGATTATTTCAGTATCAAGTGGAAATGGAATATAGTAAATATCTCTAGAGCAAAGAACTTAACCATTATTAAAAATAACTAAATGATCAAGTTAAAATGACTGTTCATATTTGTAAGAATCTTCATTTCTACAAATTCAGCCTCACAACTAATCTGTGTATTTACCAAGTGCCAAATTTTAAGGCAAAAACACTCCACACAAATAAATTAGTATTTTGAAACAAGCCAGTAATACTCATACATGCCTTCCTTTCTAATCTTTCCATGAATAGGATGAAGAAATAATAAAATAGTAAGATGTTTAAAACAAAACAACAGCAAAATCCAGAAGAAACAAAAACTACTAAAAGAAAAAAACTTTCAGGAAATTACCTGCCATCAAATGTAATTATATGTGGGTCAGTAAATGAATAGCAGTAAGCAGTTGGGACATCCTTTACTTTGATCTTAAAAGCAAAGATATTTTTGGTAAATATTATCATTAATTATATTTAGTGATACACAATAAATTGCTTAGCAATCTCAAAGACTTTTCCATTAATTACTGTTTTTACCAGTTATTGAAATTGACTGATTTAAAAATGGAAAACTGTATTAAACAATTTTGAAATGAAAAGTTAATAAGATGTATTGATTAAATAAATATATCGTTTTTAAAACTCTAATTGTAGAGGTATTTTTTGTAAACCTGGATGCTGTCTGGAATGTAGGTGTTCCACAGGAAATCCTCATGGACTATAGGTTCCACTACAATGTTTGTAACTCTGTCTCCATCTCGAGAAAAATCCGTCACAGCAGTGTAGTACACAAAAGCACGGCTACACGACCCATTAGCACAGGATGATGTCCGCTGAAGGTCCACGTGACAGGAAGACAGTGCCAAATTTAAACCTCGCTGTTCTTTACCTATTTCGTGAAAAAATACATTGAGAATTTTTTAGAGGAAATATACCAACCAAAGCATGTAATAACTTGATTAACATGGAACACTGAATTGAGAGATTCTTCTTTTCTCTCATTTAAAATATATGGATGTAATTTTGTCAAATAAAAACAAAGCTATTGAACCCTACCTAATCTTTACAAATAATGAATCAACTTCAATATATACATATATATGTACATACACAGTACTATTTTCAATAAGGTTATAAATCCATATGTACCTGCATAAAATTCAAAAGCAATATAGAAAATTTATCGTGTTTTTGTAAGAAAATCATGATTCCACCAAGAAACATAATTTGACATTCTTTCTGCCTAAGAATTGTGACTTGGGTCCAGATATGTCTGTAATATTTCACAGGGTTTGTACTCATGTTCTATCCATTGTTGAACGATAGCAACAATTATTGGTATAGATGATTCCTGGATCATCTTAAAAATAGAAAAGTTAAAATAAATTAAGTAATTCCACACCAGTAATAAACTCTCTATAGCTTTTTGTTTTCCAAATGCCCAATATATTCAGAACCTTAAGATGCTCCCTTTCCTATGGAATAAAGAACAAAAAATAATAATTTAGAAAGAAAATGGTAACAGAAGAGAATAAAAGGAACTTTGGGAATGTGTAACTAAGCAAAACAGTTAGATTGTTCCAAAAACCGGCAACCAGGGAAGTTTGCTCTCATATCCAAACAATGATTACAAAATCCTTTTGAGATCCAGAAAAAAGCAGCAGTCATTAAAAACTTTCTATCTTCTTTTCTTCCACATATAATTTTCAGGTATAAAATTATATTGTTCTGACATGGAACACTGCATTAGACTCTAAATTCCTGAAAAAAAGAAAGTTCCTCTTCATGCATTTTCCTCCCTAGAAATACATACTGTTCCTATGCACCTAAAAAATAACAAAAACATCTAAACTCTTAGCCAGCTCCCTAAGGTGATCATGGAATATATCTGGCTTGGATAGAGCCCCTGACATCATTTCCCCTGGTCTATGGCGCGAGGGCCAAGTATTGTTCTCTGTAAGCCTGTAAAAAAGCTGCACAGTCATTGTAGAAACACACTAGGAGACACCAACTTGTTCTCTATGGAAGTAGAAACACTTTTTAAAAAGATGAGACATATCCAGAATGAAATTCAGAAATCCTTCTCCAGAAAAAAAGGAATTGACAAATAATAGGAACATGCAAATTTCTAAAATGTAGAAATATATTGCTTTTTGATTATTATAATAATGCTTGTCTTGTTGAAAGAATTGAAAGCACACAAATACAGTTTAAAGTATATTTGCAACTGGAGAAAATCTTTGCCTAACACATTTGGAAAATATCAATAACATCATCCTCTTCTTATTTGCGCTCATAAACAGTAGCAAAATTTACAAAAATATGCTTTTTGCAAGTAGTTCGAAGTAGAATTAGGTCAAACAGTTTAAGAGAGAGTTTAATTGCATATTTCTGTGCTGAATTTCAAAAAACAGTGCTGCTTGTGGTGCTCCCAAAATCTAAACAGGTAGCAGGGTATTACCTCAGCCTGCTTACTGTCCACTGTCTGGGGACAACCTCTCCCGATGCCTCTTTCTACTTCCATATCCATTTCTTTTCTGGGTGCAGCATTCATTCCCAGTGGACTCGCCTAGCATTTCTGTCCTTTTGTTTCTCTGATATAATTTGGTGTGATAAAGACATGAAAACCTAGATACATTGTATTTGGTGTATTTACTACATAACATTTTATATCCTATGGTGAAAAGGTGTGTACAAAGAATCTCTCTTAAAAGTTATATTCTAATTTATGTATCTCTTACGTGCTTTGGTCTCTACATTAGAGTCTTACGGGGAGAAACAGAACTCAATCAACATGGTTTGTCCTCTCGTACTCTATCGTGTTCTATGGGAGAATTTCATCTCTCTCTATAGGCTGTGACAGTGACATATATGCAGCCATGCATCCTGCAATCTATATAAATAGTAAGTTCAATAGAATTTTAAAACAAAAGATCTCAAACACAAGCTTACATTAGGGAGACAAGTGTAAAGAATGCATTAAGAGATCCATGTTGCCTAAGTTTGAACCTACGTTAGCATAACATAACATATCACACCTCCCTAGTTCGGGATATTTGGAAAATCCTCAAGAGCAGTTTGTCTCTCCATCTCCGAAAACAAAGCAAAGAAAAAAAATAAGTGGGAGGATGAGAATGAGGAGGAGGAAGAGAACGATGAGGAGGAGGAGCTGCTCATTACTGGGTTGGTTGGTTTGCTGGTTTTAATGAATGCTTCGAGCCCGGGAGGGATAAATATGAACACAACACAGGTTGTTCTGTCATAAATATGGCCCAGTAGTATTAATATGACTGAGCCATAACTTGATGTAAATACACAACATAATTAATTACATGTATACACTCCAGTGACTTTTTCTAGAAGAAAAAAAAGCGTTAATTATTATCTGAAATATCATAATAAAATTAAGTGAATCTAGTATATTACCTTGATCAAGAGTTTTCAGTTTTAATGAGATTTTGCACTCTTGGCCAAGCTCACTGGATGCAGAACAAGTGACAGGAACTGTGCTCTCTATCTTCAATTGATATTCTTTCCCATCTTCTGCTATCGTGCTTAACTCAGGGTGTAACTGGCCGAAGAAAGTATGCAGAGCAGTCATATCAAAACAGAATTTATTCCTAAGATAAAATTCTGCAAGAGCATTTTTCTCGCCTTCCCCAGGGATTCTTGCCCTTAGGATTGTCATTAAACAAAGCACCCTCTGGCATTGTATTCTGAACAAATAATTTGCACCTTTGTAAACTGATTAACAGGATGAGTTTGTTTTGATAATTGATCCTTGACTTGTATTTTAAAGGACAGCAAAATCTTAGAGGCCTTCTATATATGTTACAAATGCTTTTCCTGGAATTCCATCTAGTCCATCCCTGCCCACCTCCCTGTATCAACCCTCAGTTTGTTCTCTATCATTAAGAGTCTCTTATGGGACACCTGGGTGGCTCAGTTAGTTAAGCATCTACCTTCGGCTCAGGTCATGATCCCAGGGTTCTGGGATCGAGTCCCCCTCATCGAGCCCTGCATAGGGTTCCCTGCTCATCAGGGAGTCTGCTTCTCCCTCTCCCTCTGTCTCTCCCTCTGCTTGTGCTCATGCTCTCTTTCTCTCTCTCTCAAATAAATAAATAAAATCTTAAAAAAAAAAAAAGAAGAGTCTCTTCTGGTTTTTTCCCCCTCTCTCTCTCTTTCCCCCTCCCATATGTTCATCTGTTTTGTTTCTTAAATTCCACATACGAATGAAATCATATGGTATTTGTCTTTCTCTGACTTATTTCGCTTAGTATAATACACTCTAGCTCTGTCNCGGTATTTGTCTTTCTCTGATTTATTTCGCTTAGTATAATACACTCTAGCTCTGTCCACGTTGTTGCAAATAGAAATCTAAGTATTTTTAAATATATAAATCAAAATACTATTGTCACATCAAATATCTCANTATAATACACTCTAGCTCTGTCCATGTTGTTGCAAATAGAAATCTAAGTATTTTTAAATATATAAATCAAAATACTATTGTCACATCAAATATCTCAACCTTCAGCTTGTTTCACAGCCTCTGTTTTCCTCAGTTGGATTACTGAGTACTGAAAACCTAGGACTGGGCCTATCCCAGTTCATAGGACAATCCTATCGTGAGGCAGGAAGTTTTTACTCTGTCTGAACTCTTGGCTAGCTCTCAAAACAGATGCTTTTTAGCACCACATTTTCTCCCTGTTATCCTAATCAGAAACATTTTCTGGGGCCAACCACTGACCCGATATTGTCTGCTGAGTGTTTACCAATGGAGATCCAAAGGTTCTGTGCTCTGAGGTCTGAGATCTGCTCTCCCCCCACTGTGGTTATGCTGTCCTGACAACATGGTTACTCTTCTCACTCTTTTCCTGGTCCCTATTGTGTATAAATGGACGTTCTCCAGGAACAGGTTTTGTCCTGGTTCTGATTCCTATTCTCACAATCTATCGATTATCCCATCTTGTCCCTGAACTAGAAATGAGTGCAGGTCTGACACCAGTGCGGTGGCTGAGACCGCAGAGGGTGCACAGCACTTGCTGCCTAGACCTCACGACACTGCCCCATTCCTTCCTCCACTTCTGGGTTCCGTCATGCCTGCTCATCTGCTGCAACAGCTCATCTGTTCTTGGACCCCCCATGCTACCAGCAATGACCACAGATATTACCTTGTTTAATTAGCTCCCTCTTCACAGTTCATAAAGCCCAGATTTCTGGGTCAATTCCACTCTAGCCAGAGGCTTCAGTCCCTGACCTAGACCTGTCTTCAAAAATGCATAGTAACTAAATATCAAGATTCTAACTTGTAGTTACATGGTGGAATAAATTGTAGGAATAAAACTTTAACTTTATTCTAATTTAAGCTACTTCTGAAAAAATATGCAAATATACTCCAATTTTTATTCATTAACAGGGTCCCTCAAACTTCATTGTGCATTAGAATTATTTGGGTTACTTTTAAAAAATACAGACTCTTAGATCTCAATATTTAGTCTGTAATGAGGTCCTGGAACCAGCATCCACAGATCGCAGTACGGAAAACACAGTGATAGAGAAATAATCTTTCTGATCCACCCCCATGGCGACATACCTTAATGC
Organism: Ailuropoda melanoleuca; assembly: GCF_002007445.2. Lineage (NCBI taxonomy): Eukaryota > Metazoa > Chordata > Mammalia > Carnivora > Ursidae > Ailuropoda > Ailuropoda melanoleuca. Next base: position 151,663,295 of record NC_048218.1, read on the forward strand.
CTGCAAAAAATTCTTGGCTTTCAATGGCTAAACTTTGTACATGTGGTTTCTCCAATAAAAAGACGGAAGCGCTACAGAATATCTATGAATACAATAAAAAATAACCATTTAGCAATAAAATTATGGAGAAAATTGTGTAAACTATTATAATTAAGTACTTAACTTTTGGTAGATAGTGCAAAAAAGATAATAAGAAACTAAATAATTTTAAAACTTGCTTGAAAATTGAGAAAAATTTCACCATTTAAAAATATTAGCTATTCAGGGGGCGCCTGGGTGGCACAGCGGTTAGGCGTCTGCCTTCGGCTCCGGGCGTGATCCTGGCTTTACGGGATCGAGCCCCACATCAGGCTCCTCCGCTATGAGCCTGCTTCTTCCTCTCCCACTCCCCCCTGCTTGTGTTCCCTCTCTCGCTGGCTGTCTCTATCTCTGTCAAATAAATAAATAAAATCTTAAAAAAAAAATATTAGCTATTCAAAACCTCAACATAAATTAAAGTGTTATAGACTTTGTGTTTAAGATATATTTAAAAGTAGATAAGTGATATCATCATTAAAAAAATGAAAACATCTTTCTAGAATAAAAACATATCATTTTAAACAGAAAGAGGCATCACGTTATAAGGGTTCATTGATAATTCAGCAAATTGTAACAATGGATATTCGTACGTCGTCACTAAGATAACTGACTCATTCAATTATCACTGGAGTTGGCACAATGTCAAAGGAAAAAAGAAAAAGAAGAATAATAGTGCTTTATATTCTGGGGACAAAAGTATTTTTAGCATACGTTACATTAAAAAATCCATTTGGAAAATTAATTCAGTCATGAAAAGCAAAGAAAACCCAATTGTTTGTGAACATACCCTATCTCCGAGTCTGAGATTAATGCCATCCAGTTCTAAAAGAGAGGATGCCTGAACTGTGGTCTCTTGCTTCAGCTCCTCTTTGATTTCTTGAGAAGAAAGCCTAGACCAAGTTATGAGAAATCCCACTGAGGTGTTTGTAGGGGAAACCTCAAAAGCACACCTACAGAAAAGCCTGGATCCCATCAGCTCCACCACAACTTCTGGCCTTCCTGGGGGTGGTGGTGGCAATGAGGCAGACAGCTGACCTGATGGGAGAAAATGCATCATCTGTAGTTGGGCATCTTAAAGAATGGAGGCTGGCTGATTGGGAAAGCTCATGGAGACTGTTAACTCAGGGATTTATATTAGGAAAAGGAAGATAGCATTTAGAGAAATAATTATTTTCTAGCAATCAGGAAAGTAGCACGTTCTTATTTTGACCCATAATCACAGAAATACTGATAGCAAAGAAAAGTATCAGCTCATCAAGTTTATATTAATGCATGTTGGATATGTCTACCCTTCAAGAGTCTAGCTCTTGAACATAAAAGTAATTTGCCTCCTTTTAAGCAATTTCTGAAAGATTTCCTTTTCTAAGATGGAACAAACAAATAAAATTAAGGTTTTTCACATTTTAATTTCTTGCTTAAAAAACAGTCATTATAATGTAAATTCAAATGACTTACTATTTTACTCTTATCATTTACTCTTATAACTCAACCCATCATTACTCTGGATTGAAAGAGCTGCTTATCACGAGAGTGATTATACTGTTCAGTGAAATACATCAAGTGTTAAAAAACAGTCTTAGTCTTTTCATTTTTCTGATGTTAAAAATGTATGAAGTTTTCTCTAGAAATTTGGGAAGATTTTGTAATTTTTATCTCTGGTCACTTGCAAGATTAAATTTAGGGATCTAAAATGTTTTGATCTGGGGCACCTGGGTGGCTCAGTCAGTTAAGCGTCTGCCTTTGGCTCAGGTCATGACCCCAGGGTCCTGGGATTAAGCCCCACATTGGGCTCCCTGCTTAGCAGGGAGTCTGCTTCTCTGTCTCCCTCTACCCCTAGGCCCCTGCTCTTGAGTGTGCTCTCTCACTCACTCTCTCACTCACTCACTCTCTCTCTCAAATAGTATACTTAACATCTAAAGTAGGTTACAGAACATAAAAACCCACTGAAATTGTTAGTTTATAAATACATTATTAAAAAATAAAATGTGGTACTTACGAACACAGTGACCTCCAATTTCAACTTCATCAGGGTGACATGGGTGTAATTTTGCATCAGAAATAGCTGCAAAAGGTTAAGGTTTGTATACTTATTCAATTGAGCATAAATACACAAGTCTTTAGAACTGTTTTGTCCTGTTGTTCAATTGACCCTTTTATCTTTAGGAAGTGACCCTTGTTTTTCTAGGTAATAGTCTTTGCTCAATAATTTACTTTGTCTACTATTAATATTACAACTCTAGATTTCTTGTGATTTGTGGTACCTAAGTATATCTTTTCCTAGCCTTATATTTTCAACCTCATTTTTCTTTATATTTAAAATGGGCTTTTCTGGGGCACCTGGGTGGCTCAGTCATTAAGCATCTGCCTTTGGCTCAGGGCGTGATCCCAGGGTCCTGGGATCAAGCCCCACATCAGGCTCCCTATTCTGCTGGGAGCCTGCTTCTTCCTCTCCCACTCCCCCTGCTTGTGTTCCATCTCACTGGCTGTCTCTCTCTGTGTCAAATAAATATATAAAATCTTTAAAAAAATAAAGAAAATGGGCTTTTCTGAGCAACCTGTAGTGGGGTGTTGCTTTTATTATCCAGTCTGAAAATTTCTGACTTTTAATTGGTGTGTTTAGACACAATATATATATTTTTAAATTTTATTTATTTGTCAGAGAGAGAGAGCAGAAGCAGGGGGAATGGCAGGCACAGGGGCAGCAGGCTCCCGGCTGAGCAGGGAGCCCGATGTAGATCTGATCCCAGGACCCTGGGATCATGACCTGAGCCCAAAGAAGATGTTTAACTGACTGAACCACCCAGGTGTCCCCCAATGAATTCTTCTTAATAAATAACATATATAAATCCTTCTGTTTGAATGGCAATGATTCTAAGTATAATCTTGAATTAACATTTCTTATTTGGTTTCTAGAAAGTGCATATAAATTGTGTGAAAATTATATATAGATTCTAAAAAACAAAAATAGTCATAATATATTATTGAAGTGGAAACATTTTTAATTTTTGCTGTTTTGATGATTTTTAAGCTAAATATGACTGACTGTTTGTTGCCTATCCAATAGCCCATTAGTTGGGAGCAGAAGTATGTTCAAGTAAAAAAGTACATTTCACAGACTGCCTCTAAAGGCAGAGATAAGCCAAAGAATTCTTCTGAAGTAGATGTGATAAGACTTCTTCCAAGTAAGTTCCTTAAAGGGGGAAAGTTTCAGTTAGCACAGGCCCTCTTTTCACCCTTAGGGCTTCCCCTTTTATCCTGTCTAAAATGCACACAAAGGGCTAAAACTGGACCTTCATCTCATCACCATAAAGGAAAAGCAAAAGCCCAGAGACTCACAGAGACCTCAGTCTGTCATTGTAAAGTGGCCAAATCACTATCACCAGGGAACATCTACTTCAGATTCTTGGTAAGCAAGAAAAAGAGACTTATGTGGATTAAGTGACTCAATTTTGTTTGCTGTTCATGAAGTCTAATTCGAGTCTAAATAGTATTTCAAGGTAAGTTTTTATTGGCACATCAGAGAAGATAATTCATGTGTTTATCTGATTAATAACTTATACGCAAATAGTAAAAAATAACAATCTTCTCTCAAAAATTCTCTTTATTTAAAACCAGGAGATGAACTTGTGGGACTTCCTCAAGATAAAAAGCTTCTGCACAGCCAAGGAAACAGTCAAAAAAACTAAGAGGAAGCCCACGGAATGGGAGAAGATATTTGAATGACACTACAGATAAAAGACTGATATCCAAGATCTATAAAGAACTTCTCAAACTCAATACACGAGAACAAATAATCAAATCAAAAAATGGGCAGAAGATATGAACAGACACTTTTCCAGTGAAGACATACAAATGGCTAATAGACACATGAAAAATGTTCAAAATCATTAGCCATCAGGGAAATTCAAATCAAAACCACACTGAGATACCACCTTACGCCAGTTAGAGTGGCAAAAATAGACAAGGCAAGAAACAACAAATGTTGGAGAGGATGTGGAGAAAGGGGATCCCTCTTACATTGTTGGTGGGAATGCAAGTTGGTACAGCCACTCTGGAAAACAGTGAGGAGGTCCCTTAAAAAGTTAAAAATTGATCTACCCTATGATCCAGCCATTGCACTACTGGGTGTTTACCCCAAAGATACAGACGTAGTGAAGAGAAGGGCCATATGCACCCCAATGTCCATTGCAGCATTGTCCACAATAGCTAAATCGTGGAAGGAGCCGAGATGCCCTTCATGACAAATGGATAAAAAAGATATGGTCCATATATACAATGGAATATTACTCAGCCATCAGAAAGAATGATTACCCAACATTTACAGCAACTTGGATGGGACTGGAGGAGATTATGCTAAGTGAAATAAGTCAAGCAGAGAAAGACAATTATCATGTGTTTTCACTCACTTATGGAACATAAGAAATAGCAGGGAGATCTGTAGGAGAAGGAACGGAAGAATGAAGGGGGGGTTACAGAAGAGGGAATGAATCACAAGAGACTATGGACTTTGGGAAACAAACTGAGGGCTTCAGTGGGGAGGGGGGTAGGCGATTGAGATAGGCCGGTGATGGGTATTAAGGAGGGCACGTATTGCATGGAGCACTGGATGTTATATGCAAACAATGAATCATGGAACAGTACATCAAAAACTAAGGATATACTGTATGGTGACTAACATAATAAAAAATTTAAAAAGTAAATAAATAAATAAATAAATAAAACCAGAAGGAGGACTTGAATATGGAGAATAAGAGAAATAATTTTGAATATTCAAGCTTGAGAAGCTGAATGGGTGGAAATGGCATCAACACGAAATTTTTTTTAAGTTTTAAGGGCATGTCATAAAAATGCAAATTTTATGCAGTGACTTTTAAAATTCAATGTAAACAATAATATTTCCGATGAAGTGATTGTTTTTATTTTATAGTATAAAAGTTTTGTTTTCATTTTTAACAGTAATCAATATTTCTTAAAATAATGTAGGCATATTGTTGGGGTTTTTTTCATCGAAACACCTACACAATTTTCCACAAATACTTGGCAGTATTATTTGAGATTTTATAAAAATTAACTATTTTTAATGATAAAGATATTGAAAAATACTTAAAAGACATTTTTTAAAATCACTCGTCTTGGCCACTCAATGAAACTGATGCATCTCTCTGGATTTTCTCCTTCCCAATGAATAACACTAGCTCTATTAGCTGAGCAGATGCTGTCCTTCCTTATTGAACGTAAGGCCTTCAGCCAGGTTTAGCTGGCCAGCAGCTGGGTAAGACATGTGACGATTTCCTGGTTCAGGCTCTCAGGATAATTCTCCTAAGACTTCTTGAAGCACAGAGAATAAAATGAAGAGCTCTTTAAATATCAGGCCCTGCTGCCTTTCCAAATCTGTGTCTTGTTAGGCTCTCCCTCACTCTTTGCAATCCAGTACGTGTCTCTGTGCTGCTTCACTTCTGGGAGCAACACCACACTCACTACTTTAAGGCCTTTCACGTGCTGTTGTCGCTGTCAGGGAGGTTCTTCCCCACACTCTTTATCTGACGCAGGACTGTTTACTCCCCAACTCTCAATGTCAATGCCCCGCTCTCAGAAGAGGCTTTCTCAGAGCATCTCATTATAAATTTCACCTTCCCTCCCTCAGCTACAGCAACTTCTAATCTTCTCATTCACACCATTCATTGCAATTTGTGATTCCACTTATACTCTTTGCCATTGTTTTGCCGTATCTGTTATTTGGGTTTGTTTTAATATGGAGACTCTAAGAACCTCAGGATGAAAATGTTCATAGGTGTTACTTATATAATTATTATTGTTTGCTGAATCAAGTGTTTGCCTAATTTAAGAATGCTGATCTACAACCGTATCTCCCAGCATTTTCAATCTCCTACATATGGAGGAGTCCAGATAACATAGTAGGGGAAGGTTGGTTTCCTCCCATAATCTGGTCACATATCAGCACACTCCTTCAACCCCCCTCCCACCAAGAATAAATCCCTCAATTATTGGCTTCATTCTTATCTATGCAGCCCAAGTGAAAAAAAAATCACCATTATGTAGTTTCTGTTTTGAGTTCCCTGTATCTGAGGAGTTGGATCACCAGTTCTATTAAACACTTCTAGGGGCACCTGGTGGCTCAGTCATTTGCGTGTCTGCCTTCAGTTCAGGTCATGATCTCCAGGTCCTGGAATCAAGCTTCACATTGGGCTTCCTGCTAAGCAGGGAGTCTGCTTCTCTCTCTCTCTCCCTCTGCCCCTCCCCACCACTCGTTCTCTTTCTCTCTCAAATGAGTGGATGAAACCTTAAAAAAAAAAAACCCACACACTTCTATTAAACATTCATTTGTTGAGTTCTTACTTTGTTCAGGACACAAGGTCATGACACCCTGATGTAAAGGGTACATGGTCTTCAAAGAGTTTAGTCATAATTGAGTACAGAGAAAATGAAACAAACAAAAACTTATTAAGTTCAATTATCTATTGTGAGCTCCATGATGGTGTATTATGGGAGCTACCCACAAGCGTTCCCATTACCCAGCATCTTTAGTCAAGACCATACAGTGGCAGGCTCATGAATCTGGTGTGCATTTTATGTCTGTATATCTCATATCCCCTCTTACAGAACAGGCCAAAATACAACTTTTCATTTCTCTCTCTCCCCCACTGATGTGTTACTTTCCCATCTCAATTGTTCAAGCAATAACCTAGGCCTTGTCCTTGGTTCCTTTCTTTCCATCTTCTCCTATATCCAATGCATGAGCTCTGCTTCCAAAAAGCATCTCAACTCAATAACCTCTTTCCTTTGCCAATAGTCTAAACCATTTCCTCCTCCCCCAACCTTTAAGCCACCACAGTCTTTCCATAGCCTCCTAGATGGAGTCTTACTGCAGGAACAATGGCTCTTTAAATACAATCCTTAGGTCATATTCACCTACTTTAAATCCCATAAGGTTTTATACTGCAGTTATGACTAAATCTAAGTTCTTACCATGATCTACAGACCCTACAGATTCTGTCATCTTCCTACTTTTCTGACTTCATCTCTAAAGTCTCATCCATTCAGTCTTCCTGCCATGTTGTTCCTCCTTCAGTTCCTTGAACGGCCATCTTCACGCCTATCTAAGGACACTGACATATCTTGTTCTTTCTACCTGGAATGCTCTTTCCCCACATGTTTTCAGAGCTGGCTCATTCTCCTCAATCGGAGCTGAGCTCAAGTTCATCACCTATTGAAAGAAACCTTCTTCAGGTATTCTCTGTAAGATAACATCCCTGTGCCAGTTAATCCCTATTGCATTGACCAGTTTTTCTAAATTATAAAACATACTGCCTTCAAAAATAATTTTATTTTTGTTTTATTTTTGGTTTGTGATAAAACATTTTATTTAAAATTAATTTTAAGACTCACATAAAAATTATGAAAATAATACGAAGATTTACCCGTAATAATACCCCTTCCACTAATAATTTGCATATTAAAAACCATGATACATTTGTTAAAACTCAGGAACTAACCTTAGGACTCAATTCTTAAATAAACTGGAAATTCTATTTGGATTTTACCAGTTTTCCCCTAGCATTCTTTTCTGTTCCAGTAGTCAATCCAGGATATCATCATATTGCATTATTCATCATGTTTCCTTAGTCCCTTCCAATCTGTGACAGTTTTTGCACTCTTTCATGGCTTTTCATGAATTTGACACTTTTGAAGAGTATTGTTCAGCATTGTAGGGTGCTTCTCAATTTGGATTTGCATGAATTTCCCCATGATTACACTGGGGTTATGGCTTTTAAGGAAGAATACCACAAAGGAGAAGTGCATCTTATTTGCACATTATCAGTAGGTAGCCGAGACCAACATACATTATCACTGGTGATATTAACCTTGGTCACTTGATTAATAATATAGTGTCTACTACGTTCTCCATATGAAATCATTATGTTTTTCTTTCTATATATAGTATATATTATTTGGAAGCCAGTCACTAAGTACAGCCCACAACCAAAATGAAGGAATTAGACTCCACCTTGTAGGCGGGATAGTTGCTACAAATATTTGCATTCATCTTTAAGAAGGTTTGTCTCCTTTCTTCCACCAATTTATTTCTCTGCATTTGTCTTTAAGGAAGGTTTGTCTCCTTTCTTCAACCAATTTATTTCTCTATCATGCCTTGACATAGTAGGGACTCATGCATATTTATTTTATTTTTTGGGTCAAATCCAGTTTATTTTTATATGTTGTCTGAGGCACTCCACTAGAATGTGAGTTCCACTAGGGAAGATACCCCATTTGTCTTGTTCATTACCATAACCCTAGGGCCTAAAATAATTCCTGGCAAAGGATAAATATTCAATTCATATGAATGAATGAAAGATGAAATGATCAAACACATTTTCATGATATCTTTTACCCACCATCCTTCATCCCTTATTGAAGCGTGAAGGGGCCTGAGGAAACCAATGAATTTTTAACACACTCAATCATCATGTTCAATGGGAGGAAAGAATCCTAAACAGATTTGGCTAAATTAAACCAGAAATTTAGCTTCACTCTAGCAACAGTGGCAGACCAAGACTCTTCCTGAAATCTGTATTATCTCAACATAACCTATCCAGAGAATGGCCCCAAAACACCAACACACACAGAGTTCTGTGATTAACAGTTCATGTATATTACTCATGTTTTCTTACCTTGTGCACAATACCCCATACATCCCTGAGTGGGCTGTAGTAAGTACACAAAAAAATTTCCACAGTTTCTTACAGACACTGGGATTTGAAAAAGGCAGCAGTCTTTTGCAGCACTAAACAAAAACTTCCATGTGGCACAAGCTGTCAGTTGCTTGATCTCTCCAGGTGAAGGCAGTGTCTCTGAATCTTTCAGAGACAGCCAGATGGGGGCCTGTGTTCCACAGTGATTCACCTTTAGCAACAGAGAAAAGGAAAGTTGAAAATCCAATTTATTTTCACACATGATAAATAAGTCACCTTTGCATTTTCTTCTAAACAACCTTTAAAATAATGAACTATCATTTAAAAACTCTAATAACTTGTACCTGTGCTAAAAAGGAACTTTATATAGTTACTGAATTTAAACAATACTAAATTTAAGGTTGATTGCTCATAATTAATATAATCTTACTCCATTCTATGTTACCTTTGTGACGTGAAAAGAGAAGTTCAGTATCAGATAACTTACCACTATAGTGATACATTATAAGATAAGATAAGTGAATCTGAAATCATCTTAATACAGAGCAAAAAGATAAACTCACCTTGGAGATTTTTTCTAAAATTACTTGGTATAGTATATGCAAGATTACTGGAGGGGAGGCGGTGGGGGGATGGGATAACTGAGAAACGGGCATTAAGGAGGGCACTTGATGTAATGAGCCCTAAGTGTTATGTGCAACTGATGAATCACTAAATTCTACCCCTGAAACTAATAATACACTATATGTTAACAAAATTGAATTTAAATAAAGAATTTTTTAAAAAGAAGTTAATGTATAGTTCAGGAGGCATCAAAAATCAGGGGAGAGGGAAAGGATTATTCAAAATCTGGTGATGAAACAATGGGTTGGCAATTTGGAAAAGAAAAGCTTCACTTAAAGCCAATTACCAAAATCATTTCCAGATGGAAAATGGAATTAAATAGAAAACTAACCCAGGAAAAATAAGAAGAAACTACATATGATTTAGGAAGGACTCAGGCACCTGCTAAATGAATGACCTCAGTTAAGACATTCAACATCCTTCCCTTTTGTTCTAGATGGATTGTAGTACCCACCTCACTGTGCTGTGCTGAGGTATAAACATAATTATGTACACAACATAGTTTCTACATAGCTATGATCCAGCTTGTTAGCCAGATTATAATGCTCAATATTATGATTGTTTCCATGCTTAAAAGCAATGGAAATCATAAAGGAAAAGATGGATAGTTATGTTTAAATAATAATTTTAAAAATATAAGACAAAGAAGAGTTAATAAGAATCAAATAAGAAGAAAAGTATTTGTTAATAGCATATTTAGTATATTATTTATTGTCACATTATTATATTTCCTATTTTATTTTAATGATATAATGTTATCCACTTAAAAACTGTAAGAGCATAGAGTGGTGAAATACACAAACACATAATTCACAGAAGAAATACAGATGCCTAATGAATACATGAGAGTATTCAGTATTAGAAAAGTTATTTTTATCTACTGCTCCTGAAATAAGAAATTAGCATTATATTTTTAAAAAACAATTATATGTATCAAAACTTCAAAAAGACATTAAGCTTCACTAATTTTACTTATAAAATAATCTTACTAAATAGAACAGTGATTTATATGCATGTTTGCTAATTGCAGAATTACTTATTATAGCAAAAGCCCAAAGGTGCACACACGGCAATGGTTTATATAAATACAGTATATACATATGACAGAAAATTATTTTCAAAATTAATATTAAAGAATTTTCAACAGCATAGGAAAATGCTAATGTTGTAACTACCTGAAAAAAGCATGTTATGCAATTGGATGTGTAGCATGAACCGTACAGAACAATACAAAAAGAGGGAACAACAGCGAAATATTCATGGTAGTGTGACTGTGTGGGTCGATGATTAATGAATGCTATTCTATTAACAGTTTTCTATAATGCACATGAATGATTTTAAACATCATAGATATTTATTTACACAGATTTGTATTATCCTGTAGAGCAAAAAAAATAATAATTAAAAAAAAATCTACCGATTCACCAAGTGGATCCTCTAAAGCCTCGACTCAATAGGGAATGAGAGAGTGGAGACAGGGAACACTTCTCCCTGGGGCACAGACCCAGCGAAATCAGTTCACCTTTACATTTGTGTGAGGGTCTAGATTCAATTATAATATGTTCAGGCAAAGAAAAAGAGCACAAATATTTAAGGATGTAGTGAATTTCCTGTAATTTCCTCAAATTTTCCTTTTAAATTCTGATTTTTTTTAGTTTATTGCAAACAAAATGCCACAGAAGTGACAAGCAAATAAACAAAAAGGAAAAAATAAGACAGCCACAATGTCACTACTTAAATACTGTTAAAATTTGGATATCTTTCCTGAGTTTTTTTTTACATTATATTTAAAAGGGAAAATAATTCCTGCTTCTGCATAATTCACGAAATATGGGTAACAATAAGGAGAATGAAGAGCCTTCACAGAGAAGGGGCCTTCTATTTAAGACTGACAAGAACTTGAAGCACTTAGAAAACACAGTATCTTACTGTTTACAAGTTACTTGTGGTTAAGCACAGGAGCCCTGAAGATTGGTGGCCTGTGATCAAAACTTGGCTGTTTGGCTAGCTGGGTAACTCTAATATGGGTGTTTTCACTTAAAAATCTGTGTTTCCTGTGCTCTATGATGGAAATGATGATAGATTATATTCTAGAGTTGTAAAAACTATGTAAGATACTGTAGGTAAAAAACCCTTGATGGACTGCATGAGCATAACATTAGCTATTACTATTATCATTAGAACAGGGAACATGACAACACTCCTTTGGATTAACTCAATCTTGACACAAGAGTAAAATTATATTTCAGAGTGAGAAATAAATTGGTTGTAACAATATTCAATCCTCATATGAAAAAATACATAAGAAAATACACAGGTAGTGTACGCTTAGTGAGTTGAAATACCTCAACACATTTGGTTGGCATCTCAGCAGGTCTGTCAAAGATGAGAAACCGATACCATCCGGGAGAGAGGGAATGGTCACAGATGAGGTCTTGAGAGGGAGAATGCTGGAGGTGCACTGAGTCAAAATGCACATTTCTGTAAGGGCTCCGAAGAAACTGGTGTCCTCCAGGAGAGCACTCCTGAGCTACGAAGGAAAGACAGTGTCTTATGTATGTGTTTTCTTCATTAACATAGCTTAGTCCTCAGTTAAAATTGATTCTCTCCCCCAAATTAAGCAAATAACCTACAACTGCACATAATGACCATCTGAAATGTCAGGGTCTCTTAGTAAGTCAGAGGACTTGAATTTTCCATAAATGCAATAAACCAATCAACAAACTATAGAATATATTTTTGAGGTACTTAAGTTTCAAGAACTTTATTTTCATTTAATTTGGACAAGCAATACTGCTGCTCACTGTTGAGTTAGGATCTGTTTACTCTTACCATCTGAAGTCACAGACCCTGCAAAGACTCCTCTTGAGAGTGGCCCTCCAGATCTGAATGCCATTATTGACCCTCCATGACCCACTTTCTTCCCCAGTAGCCACATGCCCCCCAAGTTCCATCTCTGCCAAGTCCTGGAAGGCAACAAAGCAAATTAAGCTTTTAATGCCAATCTAATTTTTCCAAAATGCCCTCCTACTGAAGTATCCTGCATTCTTGAGTACAGGAAAGAATATAGTTTTCAAAGTTTTTTTCTTCTTTTTTTAAGATAAAGTATTGAAATCCCTTTTTATTAACAAGCATAGGAAAAGGAATGGGGTACAGGGGCACAGTTTTGAAGGAGAAACAAGAAAATACCCTAGAGAAAGAGAGATTCTGTAGTTTGGAAAGCCATTTCTGACCAGCACTTGGCCTGAAAGATACTTTTTCTGTCATACCCACAGAGGCAGAACATAAAGTTCCTCTCCCAGAAAGAAGAAGAAAGAAAAAGAGGTAGTAATCCTAGAAATATATCCTAGAAATATAACTAAAATTATAACTCTTGTTTGCAGTTCCTGTACTCTCAAATGATAGGAAGCACAAAGACCTGTCATTATTTGGATACCAGAATTTCTTGTTGACAGAGTAGGTAGAAAATCTCCAAATATTAGCTATTATAAACTACTACAATATATATAATATCTATGAAATAGAAATGTGAAAGAAAAATTTAATCATTACTAAAGTACTTCACTGTGGGAAAAATTAATCTAACTGAACAAAAACTCTCAAACATTTATTACATAATTTTAAGTTACAGAAGTGTTATTTTTCATTTTATTTTTTTTAAAAGATTTTATTTATTTATTTGACAGAGAGAGAGACAGCCAGCGAGAGGGAACACAAGCAGGGGGAGTCGGAGAGGAAGAAGCAGGCTCCCAGCAGAGCAGAGAGCCCGATGTAGGGTTCGATCCCAGGACCCTGGGATCACGTCCTGAGACAAAGGCAGACGCTTAACAACTGAGCCATCTAGGCGCCCCACAGAAGTGTTTTTAAATCAATTTCTGAGCTTAAGTTAATAAGAGCACAATAAACTAAAGATATTAATTTGTAAGACAATCTCATAAGTGTAGCTTATAAAGTTATTATAATTTTTTTCCTTTTTTTGTTTGTAGAGATAGCAATTAAACTGTGCAAAATGTATCGTTCTTCAAGACAAAAGGTCTCCCCAAAGAATTTTGTATAGTAAAAAAATTTAGGAATGAGCACAAAAGGTTTCTCCTTCTTTTATCTCTTGCTCCACCAGTTTTCAACTTCCCTAGAAAAATATAATCCAAAAAGCACTATTGACTTTGATTATCTCAAACTGTCAACCCTCGATAAATATTTCATAAAACATATATGGATAGAACTCTGGGGATATGCCATCATTTCATTTAATTTTAAAATAACTCTAAGATCCTATCCACATCGCAACATTGTACCTGGTTAGAAACTAAGGAAAATATTTAAAAAGAGATTCCTAGTGAGGTTTGCATGAATTATTGAAATGTTTTCGCCGATCTCTTTCCTGCAGTAGAATTTTGTCTTGGGAAAAAAGTAACTAACTCCATCTTTATTCTGTAGAGTATTTCTCCTTCTTAATGCTTCTGTAGCGCTCACATTTCCTCTGACTGCACTTTGAATAACTGTTTACTAATCCAAAGCTAAAGATGTAATAAATGTAGTGGCAATCACAGCGTAACAGCAACAGTGCTGTGCAAATGTTGGGGTTTAGAGCAAATGGTCAAAAAAAGAATTCTTGTGATGTCTTCGGTGGACAAAAGTAGTTTTATTAAAGCATGGTGACAGAACTTGTGGACAGAAAGATATACACTGAGGTTGTGCTAGGTGAGCAGTTATATACCTTTAAGTTGGGAGGGGGTTAGGGATAGTGAAAGTCTCTAAGGAGTTATGGAAGCAAGGTTTTTAGGACCTTGAGGGGGGTAGCTATTGTTAGGAAAAGGTCATTTATTACTATCTAGTAAAACCTTAGTCATGAGACCTTTTAGATGTACATCAGTGGACCATATGCTCGGGGGATGATTGCTAACATGTATCTTGGAGGATAGAAACAAAGGAAAATTTCAAAGGAAATTTTCAAAGGAATTTTTCAAAGAAATTTTCAAAGGAAACGTAAAGGATCCTGGAGGTTGGGTTAACATTAATGTAAAGTTGCCTTTTGCCCTTAGCAAAGTATTAACATCGAGGTAGTTGAGTTCCTAGAGGAAGTCACTCTGCCTTCTCAAGGACTTGTCAGTGGATTAAAAGTTGTAAGGAAATTTAATTTTTTCTTTTGCCTTTGTTCCTTACATCAAACAATACTAAAGAACTACATAATATTATTTTTATTGCCAGAGGAGATGGTGCTTTATTATTACATAAATGATTTTAACTTCTTTTTTTTAATGATTTTTTATTATATTATGTTAGTCACCATACAGTATATCCCCGGATTCCGATGTAAAATTCGATGCTTCATTAGTTGCGTATAACACCCAGTGCACCATGCAATATGTGCCCTCCTTACTACCCATCACCAGTCTATCCCATTCCCCCCCCGAAGTCTTCAGTTTGTTTCTCATAGTCCATAGTCACTCATGTTTCATTCCCCCTTCTGATTACCCCCCCTTTCTTGATCCCTTCCTTCCCCTACTGATCATCCTAGTTTTTAAGTTCCATAGATGAGAGAAATCATATGATAACTGTCTTTCTCTGCTTGACTTATTTCACTTAGCATTATCTCCCCCAGTGCCATCCATGTTGCAGCAAATGTTGAGAATTCATTCTTTCTTATAGCTGAGTAATAGTCCATATGGACCACAGCTTCTTCATCCAGTCATCTGTTGAAGGGCATCTCGGCCCCTTCCATGATTTAGCTATTGTGGACAGTGCTGCTATGAACATTGGGGTNTTCCATAGATGAGAGAAATCATATGATAACTGTCTTTCTCTGCTTGACTTATTTCACTTAGCATTATCTCCCCCAGTGCCATCCATGTTGCAGCAAATGTTGAGAATTCATTCTTTCTTATAGCTGAGTAATAGTCCATATGGACCACAGCTTCTTAATCCAGTCATCTGTTGAAGGGCATCTCGGCCCCTTCCATGATTTAGCTATTGTGGACAGTGCTGCTATGAACATTGGGGT
>NC_048218.1:151678808-151693845 GCF_002007445.2 Ailuropoda melanoleuca
CCAGGAAAACCGTCTGGGCCTGGAGTTTTGTTATTTGAAAGGTTGTTTATCACTGACTCAATCTCTTCATACTTAATTGGCCTGTTTAAGAAATCTATTAAAGAACTACATAATATTTACATAGAAAAATTTAAAAATTTATTTTTATTTAGTATTNTTGAGTCTTTTCTTGTTGATATGATGTATCACATTGATTGATTTGCGAGTGTTGAACCATGCTTGCATCCCAGGTATGAATCCCACTTGGTCATGATGGATAATCCTTTTAATGTACTGTTGGATTCTATTAGCAAGGATCTTGTTGAGGATTTTGGCATCCATATTCATTAGAGAAATCGGTCTGTAATTCTCCTTTTTGAGGGGGTCTTTGCCTGGTTTGGGGATCAAGGTAATATTAGCCTCATAGAATGAGTTTGGTAGCTTTCCTTCTGTTTCTATTTTTTGAAATAGCTTTAGGAGAATAGGTATTATTTCTTCTTTGAATGTTTGGTAGAATTCCCCAGGAAAACCGTCTGGGCCTGGAGTTTTGTTATTTGAAAGGTTGTTTATCACTGACTCAATCTCTTCATACTTAATTGGCCTGTTTAAGAAATCTATTAAAGAACTACATAATATTTACATAGAAAAATTTAAAAATTTATTTTTATTTAGTATTTATTTTAGAGGAAAATTCTTAATTCACATCATTAAATAATAACCCATATTTTGTATTGTTCATTTTTTTTCCAAAAAATTGACTTGTCTTTTTAAAAATGTTAAAGTTCTCTGTAGAAAATTTTAAAATCTTATTAGCAATGAACAAGCTATACTCAAAAACCTCATTACAACCTTAACTCTAGAATGCAACACACAGTTAGCTAAGTGAAAATTATAAGGATAAGTTTGGGCTCCCATTTGGAAATCTGGGGACTTAGCTCCTCAAATACTAAAAGAAGAGCTCTACAATTAGAACTTGCTCACTAGTCAATTTTATGACATGAATGATGTGCTAAACTTTCTAGAAAACTACCAATATAACTTTTCCCTCATGACAAAAGTACATATAAAATATTAAAATTGACATTTCTATTTATTCTGTCTATCCCCATAGGATTCAAATAAGTGAGACAGTATATAATAGAATCTGTAATACCTCAATTTCAAATACTTTGGGAGAATGTGTCAAGTTATAAGTAATAGATACATAATGATACAATATGAAATGGTTTTCTAGTTTTGTTTGTAGATATAAAATAATCTGTACTAGATTGTTTTCTAGTTTAACACAATGGCCAAGATTCTTTAAGATTTATAACTGGTGGGGGCGCCTGGGTGGCACAGCGGTTAAGCGTCTGCCTTCGGCTCAGGGCGTGATCCCGGCGTTATGGGATCGAGCCCCACATCAGGCTCCTCTGCTATGAGCCTGCTTCTTCCTCTCCCACTCCCCTGCTTGTGTTCCCTCTCTCGCTGGCTGTCTCTATCTCTGTCAAATAAATAAAATCTTTGGAAAAAAAAAGATTTATAACTGGTGGACAAACAAATATGTTAGGAAAGTAGATAAATCACTGTATTTTTAGGAGATGAATATGCTTAATGCCTGGGACAGGTACTTCATAATATCTGAGTTTATTATTATAAAACCTTTGGTATATTGCCCTACAGGAATTTCAAATATTTGTCAATTTTTAAAATTTGTATAGCTTCCCTAAAGCTTCTGATATTCAAAAAAGACCATGAGTTCTGCAACAACACAAAAGGCTAAAAAAGCAAGGTCAGATAGAGAGTGACTAGTTTGCTAAATCTCTTTGCTCTCCATATATGAGGCAAAAACTGAAAGCTTCTTGTAAAGAATACAAATAGATTGAAAGTAAAAGTATGGAAAATATCATACAAACAGCAACCACAAAAAAACAGGATTGGCTAATGTCAATATCAGACAAAAAATCTTTAAAAATGTTAGTAGAGATAAGGAGGGGCATTTTGCATGAGGATTCGGTCCATGAGGAGATACCCAGTTATGAATACACACATACACACACACACACAGAGAAGGAAAAAAAATACCTACTTCAATGGTAATAGTTGGGGACTTCAATACTGCATTTTTAAAAAAAGATTTTATTTATTTATTTGAAAGAGAGTGAGCGGGGGTCGGGCGGGGGGGGGGAGAGCAGGGGGAGAGGGACAAGCAGACTCCACACTAAGCATGGAGCCTGACACAGGGCTTGACCTCACAACCTTGAGATCATGACCTGAGCAGAAATCAAGAGTTGGATGCTTAACCTACTAAGCCACCCAGGCACCCCACAATACTCCACTTTCAATATGAATAGAAAAATGGGCAGAAGGTCAACAAAGAAATAGAACTAGAACAATACTATAAAGCCTAACAGACATCTATAGAACACTCCTCCCAACATCAGCAAACAGAAGTTCTTCTCAAGTGCACATGGAACATTCTTCAGGATAAACAACACTAGACCACACAATAAACCTCAATAAATTTAAAGAAGACAGAAATCATGCAAAACGTGATCTTTTACCACAATGGAATGAAATTATAAATCAACAGCAGAAATAAATTTAAAGAGCTTACAAATATGTGGAAATTAACCTAGATAATTGATGGATCAAAAAAGAAATTAGGAAGGAAATGAGAAAATAAACCAAAAAGATTAAAACAAAGATACAATATAACAAAATTAATGAGATGCTGCCAAATTAGTACTTAGATGGAAATTTGTAGATATATATGCCTACATAAGACAAGAGTAAGAGCTCAATGTAATAAGCTAACCTTGCTCCTTAACACTGGAAAAAGAGCATACCACATCTTAAAGAAGCAGAAGGAAAAAAAATTTAAAGATTAGAGAGTAAATCAGTGAAATTGAAAATAGAAAAACAATGGAGAAAATCAATGAAACCAAAAGCTGGTTCTCTGAAAAAAAAATCAACAGAATTGGCATTATCTCTAACAAGACTGAGGGAAAAAAAAAGAGAGAAGACTCAATTGCCAGAATTCGAAATGAAATAGGAGACACCACTACAGATTTTATTAAGGAATATTATTACAGGGGTGCCTGGGTGGCGCAGTAGATTAAATGTTGGATTCTCGGTTTCAGCTCAGATCGTGATCTCAGGGTCGTGAGTTTGAGCCCTGCGTGGGGATTCATGCTCAGCATGGAATCTGCTTAAGACTCTCTCCCCTGCCCTCCAACCTGTGAACTCTCTCTATCTCTCTCTAAAATAAATAAATAAATATTTTTTTAAAAAAAGGAATATTACTGGGGTGCCTCCGTGGCTCAGTTGGTTAATCATCTGCCTTCAGCTCAGGTCTCAAGGTCCTGGGATCAAGCCCAGCTTGGGCTCCCTGCTCAGCGGGGAGTCTGCTTCTCCATCTCAATCTGCCTGCAGCTCCCCTTGCTGTGCTCTCTCTCTCTCTGTCAAATGAATAAATAAAAACTTAAAAAATAAATAAGTAAAAAATAAATAGGAATATTATTACAATAAATTAGATAAGTTAGATGAGACTGACAAATTCCTAAAAAGACACAAACAACAAAACTGACTCAAGTAGTAATAAGCAATCCAAATAGGTTTATATCATGTAAAAATATTGAGCTAAAAAAAAAAACAACCCATAACACACCCATAAAGAAAAGGCCAGATTCAGATGGCATCAATGCTCCATTTTACCAAACACTTAAAGAATAATACCAATTCTTCATATAAAAGGACAGAATACTTCCAGAATTCTATGAACCCAGTATTACTCTGATATCAAAACTAGAAAAAAGACACCACAAGAAAAGAAGACTACAGGCCAATAAATCTTTTGAATATGGATCTTTTGAATCTATGAATATGGATCCTCAGCAAAATATTAGCAATGTGAATCCAGAAATTAGACAAAGAATTATAAACCATGACCAAGTGGAATTTAAACCAATTGTAAGGTTGATTTAACTTCCAAAACTGAATCGACGTAATATACCATATTGATAAAATAAAAAAATAAAAACTCACAAGTGCTTTTCAGCAGACCCAGAAAAATCATTTGAAAAAAATCTAACACGCTTTTTTGATATATATACCGAACGAACTAGGAATAGAATGGAATTTACTCAACCTGATAAAGAGAATCTACAAAACAAACAACCCCAAAAAAACCTCCCAAAAACAAAAACCAAAACTCAAAAACTCTCCAGTTTTCATCATACTTGATGAAGAAAGACTGGGTGCTTTCTCATATGATTAGGAATGCCCACTCTCCCTGCTTTCATTCAACATGGTACTTCAGGGTCTAAGTAGGACAACTAGGCAAGATAAATAAATAAAAGGTATCCAGGTTGGAAAAGAAGAAGTAAAACTATCTCTAGCCACAGAGGACATGATCTTTTAGGTAAAAATTCCTAAAAAATCCAAACACACAAAAGCTACAATGAACAAGTTTAACAAGGTTTCAGGATACAAAATCAAGATACAAAATTTAATTATACTCTTATACATGTGCAATGAATAGACTGAAAATGAAATTTTAAAAATCGATTCCACTTATATAGCTTCAAAAGAACAAAATACTTAGGGATAAATTTAACAAAAGAAGCCCAAACTTATACTCTAAACATTGCACAATATTGTTGAAAGAAACTGGAGATCTATGTAAATGGAAATACATCCATGTTCATGTTCATGGATCAGAAGATTTAATGTTGTTCAGATTGCAATTCTCTCCAAATTAACACGAAGATTCATCAAATCCCTATCAGAATACCAAGTAACTCTTTTGTAGAAATAGGGAAACCAATTCAAAATTCATATGGAATTTCAAGGGACACAGAATAGCTAAACCAATCTTGAAAAAGAAAAACTAAATAGGAGGAATCATATTTTCCCATTTCATAATTCACTACAAAGCACTAGCAATCAAAACAGCATAGTGCTGGTATAAGGATAAACATAGACCAATGAATAAAATTGAGAGTCCAGAAATAAACCCACGTTTCTATTTATGGTTTTCAACTGAATTTCGACATATGGGTGCCAAGGTCATTTAATGGGGAAAGGACAATCTTTTCAACAGATGGTGCTGGGGAAATTGGATATTCACATGCAAAAGAATAAACCTGGACCCTTATGCTATACCATATATAAAAATTAACTCAAAATGTACCAAAGACCAAAATACAAGAGCAAAAACTATAAACCCTTAAAAAAATTGGGGTCAATCTTCATGACTTTAGATTTGGCAACAAATTCCAAGATATGACAACAAAGTACAAGCAATGAAAGAAAAGACAGATAAACTGGATTTCATTAAAATTAAAACTTCTTTGCTTCAAAAGACATTATCAAGAAAGTGAAAAGACAACTCATAGAATGGGAAAAAAACTGCAAATCACATATCTGGTAAGAGAATTGTATCTATAATACACACATAACTCATACAACTCAAAAACAAAAATAACTCATATAACTCGCCCCAATTAAAAAAAAACTGTTAAAGTATCTGAGTAATATTTCTTCAAAGAAGATATACTAATATCCAATAAACACATGAAAAAAGCTTGCCATCATCAGCCACCAGGAAAGTGCAAATCAAACCACAAAGAAATGTCACTTCATTCATAATAGCATGGCTAAAATAAAAATCTCAATGTTGACAAGAATGTGGATGAATTAGAACACTCACACACTTCTACGGGACTACAGAACAGCACAACCACTATGGGAAACAATCTGGCTGTTCCTCAAAAGGTTAAACAGAATTATTCCATGATTCAATAATTCCACTTCTAGTTATATATATGCCTAAGAGAAATGAAATCATGTGTCCACACAAAAACTTGTACCAGGATGTTCAAAGTAGTGTTATTTATAATGGCCCAAAAGTGGAAAAACCCCAAATGTTCATCAACTGATGAATATACATACAAAATGTGGTAAATACTTAGAATGGAAAACTATTCCACCATAAAAAGAGATGAAGGACTAAGTATGGTACAATATGAATGAACCTTGAAAACATAACGCTAGGTAAAAGAAGTTAGTCACAAAAGACAACCTGTTACATGATTCCATTTATATAAAATATACAGAATAGGCAAGTCTATAGAACAGAAAGTAGGTCAGAGATGGATGGCTTACAGTTGGAAAGATGAGAAGGTAATGGAGGGAATAGGGGATCGAAAGGCAGAGTACTGAATTTCTTTTCAAGGTGATAAAGATGTTCTAAAACTGACTATAGTGGCCACACCTATCTGTGAATATGCTAAAAACCAGACCACTGGACACTGCAATAACCACTGGACACTGTAAATGAGTGACTTGTATGGCATATGATCTACATTTCAATGCAGCTGTTTGAAAAAAAATCATTTTCTTCCTCTCTCCTATCTCTATTAAAGATTTAAAAAGTTACCAACTTTACCATGATATGAGCTTAGAACTTGGTAAGGGCTAATATTTGCCTTCATTAGAGAGATTATAAAGCTATAATATAGAGGCAAGAAGGGGTTCTGTGATCTATGGTCAATACGGAAGCAGATTCTCTTTATAAATACTGGTCATTTTTCTGGAAATATTTTATCTAACTGTAACACATGTATATTTAATGTTATTACATGTATGTTTGACAGTTCTTCAGGAAGACCTAGTAAATCTGTAAGCACAGCAAAGAAGATATAGACTAATGAATGATACCTTGTTAAGGCATCATTTCAGGAGGGACGCCTGGGTGGCTCAGTTGGTTAAGTGTCTGCCTTTGGCTCAGGTCATGATCCCAGGGTCCTGGGAGAGAGTTCTGCATTGGGCTCTTTGCTCAACAGGGAGCCTGCTTCTCCGTCTGCCTTCAGCTCTACCTGCTTATGCTCTCTCTCTCTCTGACAAACAAAATCTTCACAAAAAAAAAGGTATTTGAGAAAAGAATAAATTGGGTTTTAATATTATTTTAAAAGTCTTACATGAGATAGTGCTTGCTCCTCTCCCTCCCTTTTTTACAGAGCAAATATACGTTAGTAAAATAGACTGAGATTAACAAGAAAACAAAACCATACCCTAAACAATTATAAATGTTGCACAAAATTCTTTTTTCGAAGTTGTACACAGATCGGATTTATTTCTGAAAAATATAAGTAAATTTATAAGAATAAGTTACCTTTCACTTAATATTCCTATCTATATATACACAAAAAGCAACCTAAAAGAGCTAATTAATGTTTTGTTTTAACGTCACTGAATTCTAAACTGTTTTCGTTGTCAAGGATTAAAGAGGCGGGAGTGGCGCTATTTTTTTCGTGCAGTTCTCTTACAGCAGCAAGAGGGGTTCTAATAGATATACTACAAAATCATACACAAAACTTATTGATTTATTTTAGGGTTAAAGTGCTCATCCGTTACTTATTTCCAGCGGTGGGGTGGGAGTGGGGTAGAAATCGCGCAGTTTAGAACTGAACGCTTTTCGGATAATTCGGATTCACTTGCTGCTAGGATGCCTGGCATATCGTATAAGTTTCCTACAGTAAATTAAAGGGACCTTAAAGACCGGGATATCAGGAGGAAACAATCAGAGGAACAGTAACAGAACTGAGGGTCTTAGAGCGGGAGAAGAGAAGGCGACAACCTCCTGAGCGCAAAGAAAAAAAAATGGAGAGCTGAAAGGTTGCAAGTTGACCAAAGACTGGTAAGGAAGGGCGGTGAGACACAAATATCAGATTCGGCCATAAAAATGCGCAAGGACGTTCCGTTATACAGGAAGTCAGCCCCCTTCTCCCAAAGGCCGGAGTGTCGTCCCAGCACTCCCTGCCGCCTGTGCCCTACCTTGCCGACCTTGCCCCGGGGCCAGGAGCAGCAGCGCCAGCGCCCAGACTCCGCCGAGCATCGCTGCTCCCGCGCGTGAGGTCCAAGGTGTCGCAGAGCCTGGACTGTGGGTGCAGGCAGGATGGGGACACCTCGGCCCGCCTATCACAGGACTTTCTAAGTCCGTTCCTGCACAGTCTTCAGGGTCGCTGCGTGTCCTCGCTCTGGGACGCAGTGGTCCTTTCAGGAATAGCTGCGCAGGTCTTCCGCGCCGCCAAGTGTGGGGCGACGTCTCCCTCCGGAGCCCCGCCCACCAGGTGGAAAGCCACGCCCACTTTCCCTCCCTGAAGACCGCGTCCCGCGCTTCCGGGCTGTGGCTCCACTACCTCGGATCTCAATAGCAGTCACAGGTCCACAGGACAAGCTCACGGGGTATAGCATGGCACCTCGCGTCTCACAGTTTTAACAAATGCTTTAAGAAAACTTGATAATCCTAGAAATTTTTCAGATGGACCTCCAGTAAAAGCAGGCTTGCGAGGTTCTGTTGGAAGAGGCAGTGCCCTTGATTACACCTGTAGACGGATTCATTCTTAACCTCATAATTGGGGATGCTGGTTTGCCTCCAAAGGCACACATGCTTCTCAGAAGTTGCCCCTGTAACCTCAGGCCAAGGTGATGAAGGATGGGAGGAGGGAGTGGAGATTAATGCTGCAACAGTGGTAGCTCTCTTCCTCTGCCTCTGACAGTTTTGAGAAGTGGAAGAGACTTCCAAACACGTGGGGTTAGCCATCTTGTATTTGCTGGTGACCCCAGTGTTCCTTCAGTTGTCCAGTGGTGACCCAGTAACTCAGGATCCCTCAGCACATGGTCAAATGACTCCTAAAGTTGCCCCAGGGATGGTCTTCAATCTGAAGTTATCTTCCTATGTGTGGTTTCCTCTGCAGAAGAAGCAGGTGCCCACCTGAAAACAAACAAACAAACAAACAAATAAACAAAACCCACAACTGTTTTGCATCATTTTATGTCATTAAATGAAACCTCACTTTCCTAGTTTTTCTTTGGCAGTCTCAGTTCTTAAGTCCCTTTATCCTTCACCTGGAACTTTGCCCTCAGAGCTGGTACCTCTACAAGGTAGTCCCAAGGTCCCGGTGGGTTCTAGGAGTCAGGCTGCAGTGCCGCCTATAGATTTGGAGGACTGAGGCTTGGATGAGGCATGGTGATAAACCCAGGAGATGCCCAAATGCATAAAGAAGTTCTTCTAAAAATGGTTTGTAATTGGGTGCCTGGGTGGTTCAGTTGGTTAAGCGTCTGCCTTCAGCTCAGGTCATGAACACAGGGACCTGGGATCAAGTCCCACATCAGGCTCCCTGCTCAGTGGGGAGTTTGTTTCTTCCTTCCCCTCTGCCCTTCCCACCCACTCGTGCTCTCTCTCACTCATTCACTCTCTCTCAAATAAATAAATAAAATCCTTTAAAAAATAGATAATTTTTTATTTGAAAGAGAAAGTGCAATTAAAAATTTTTAAACCTGTTTCCAAAAGTGTTAAGTATTAACCCATTTTGGGAAAAAAATCTTTGCAGTACACAAAACTTGTGTGTAACCCCCTTTTACATGCAAAGAAGGCACCCAATTATATATAGAGAACAAGAGTGAAATATAACTTTTTGGTGGCGTTGGGCAGATGATTTTCATCTTCAGGCCTGATTATGGAAGAACACTTTAAGGTGAGCAGGATGAAAACCCAGATATTTTTTAGTGTACATCTTTTGTTTCAGCTTATAAAGTCCTAAAAGAACTGGGACAGAGGGGCACCTGGGTGGTTCAGTTGGTTAAGGGCCTGACTCTTGATTTTGGCTCAGATCAGCATCTCAGAGTTCTGGGATCCAGCCCTTTGTGGGGCTCCACACTCAGTGAGGAGTCTGCTTGAGATTCTCTTTCTCCGTTTCCCTCTTCCTCTGCCCCTCCCCGCTCCCACTCCCCCTGCTAGCTCTCTCTCTCTTTCAAATAAATAAATAAATTTTTAACAAAAAACTGGGGCAGAAAAATAAATATCAATTGTCTCAGTCTATTCCTGAAATCACAAGGAATAAAATAATAGTTATAAACAAGATTAAGTTGTAACAGGCTTTTTGTAAATTTTTTTTGTCCAACAATATCTGTAGAAATGCAATCAACTTTTATACTTTCTTGGAGGACAACATTACTTACCTAATTTTCAACAAACCCTGATTATACAATTTAAAATACAGTGGGTCCCATTTTTCCCTTCAGTTTTTGACTGATGAATACCCTTTTATGAGTTTACAATAGACTTGTAACAACCAATTTTCCTTGATATAATGAGTTAAGATGGAAAAAAAAAAACCCTAAATTGTTTTCCAAATCTCTATGAAAAATTTATTTAAATTGGTGTGGGTCTGCAAGAATACACCAAATAAAAATTAGTTACAGGATTGTGGGAAAAAACAAAGTAATAGAAATGATGTTTTAACATATATCTATTGAAGTTCATCAAAAATTGGTATAAGATTCAAACAATTTTCACTTTTCCCTTATTTTTGAAAAGGAGAAAAAAACAGTGGATGCATGGTACCCTTAGAGTAAATATCGATGGCACTGGGAAAATGCAGTAGGTATCACTGAAAGAGAAATAGTATAGAATGTCTGAGGGAAGACGAAATGAAGCCAAGAGTTAATAAGTTTTTTACAAACACATACACAATTTTATGTCCAAATGTGACATGCCTTCTAAATCAAACACTACCTCTTCTACACAAACTTTTATAATTTTCTGATTTTTTGACATTATATATATATATATATATATATATATATGTTTTTGTTTATTTCCAAAAAGAAAATAACTCAGTACTTGTCAGGTTCATTTGCAAAATGATGATGAACTTGTCTGGGTAAAACCCTCCCAAATTCAGAGGGCAGAAAGACAGCAATGAAGTGCACAAACCTTGGAGTCAGGACACCCAGGCTCTAATCCTCGATCTACTACCTATTTACTGGCTGTGTAATCTTGAACAGCACACTTAACCTCTCTTAACCTCATTTTTCTGCACAATGGGAATGATGACCAAAAAAACCTACTCCACAGAGTTTAAGAAACAAAAGTGTATATATGTGTGGGGGCGGATACTGAGAAGGAGTCTGAAGAGAGAGCACTTAGCTTCTGGTGCAGGGTAAATAAAGTGAATGCATGTAAGAGTTTACTGTTAATAAAGGTGCAATACCACATAATTATTCTTTTTCCTTTGTCTTGTTATTACATAAAGGTGCATAGTTTCTCAGTGTTACCCTATAACAGTGTACAGTATAATTTGGAGTAAACTTATTGAAAACACACATTTATATAACATATGAATTCCTTGGCCAGTGCATGTTTTACTAAATGAGAGAGTCTGGCTGTCTCCCAGATATATCTACTTTTTTTGGCAGTGGGGGGAGTTAATAGGAAATAGCATCAGGAGGAGTTAATGGCATTACCAAGTCAATACTCAAGCTTCAGAAATTAACGTCTTGGCTCTGGTTCCGAGTTTATACTCAGGAGGCTATTGCTCCCAGATAGAGAAACTAAATGGAATAGATATCTTGGTCCCAAGAATATCAAGTTGCTTTTTCTTAATGAGGAATGAACTAGAGATTTGATACATTAAAGAAAATTTATTGAGAACATCCATAACTGTGAATTTTATAATGTTTATTGTGGGCATGCCTCTAGGAAATAATGTGGAAAACCTGGGAGAGGGGAGCTTTGTGCCTTGGCATGAATGCTGGTTAGAAGAATGAATCTTTCCACACTCATGTTCTAAGCAGCATTACTCACAATAGCTAAAACATGGATGAAAATCAAGTGTCCGTTGATGGATGAATGGTAAGCATAATGTGGTATATGCATAGAATGGAATATTACTGTTTTAAAAAAGGAAAGAAATTCTGATACAATACAAACATGGATGAACCCTGAAGACATTATGCTAAGTGAAATAAGCCAGTTCAAAGGACAAATAATGTATGATTCCAGTAGGCGAAGTACTTACAATGGGGAAGTCCATAGAGACAGAAGGTAGAATGGTGGTTCCTGAGGACTGGGGATGGGAGCAATGGGGAATTATTATTTAATAATTACAGAGTTTCAGTTTGGAAAGATAAAAAACTTCTGGAGATGAATGGTGGAATGGCACAACATTGTGAATGTACTTATTGCTACTGAACTGCACACTTAAAATGGTTAAGATGATAACTTTCTGTTACATATATTTTGCCACAATAGGGAAAAGTAAATAAAATGAGTGAATCTTCCACCCATCATCCAGAAAGCAAACCCTTTATTTAAACAGATTTGAACATTATTGGCTTGAAGGAGATTTTTTGAAATGTTCAGTAGAGTAAAAATAGCTTAACGTATGATTGAGTTTACTTTGGGACATAAACTCATACACATTCACAGAGGTTGACAAATTGCTTACACCGCAACCAGCCATGCAAAACCCCATAAATTGCAACATAGGAACATAAGATTTACCAGCTAAGCAGTTTCCTATCTTGTTGGTCACAATACTTCACATAATACCGAGAAATTACTTTTCAGAGATTTGTTTCTGTCATTTTTATACAATAAAAGCAACTTTTATGAATGGTTATTTTAATAAAGAAATTAACTTGTTTCAACTTAATATTTTCCACAGTGTGATTTAAAAATGAGATTGGAATACTAACGTTCCTTTGAATGCAGTTGAAAAGGTGTATATTATCCCTTTCAACAGCCATCTATATACATAAGTAATACTGTTTGCATCCAAAGTATATATTATAAAATGCCTTTATAACTGAAATGTCTGGCTAGTAAGTATCATGATTATATTTGAATGTTATTTAGATTCTTCTAGAAGACTTAAATAAAACGTTGTAGCAGGTGGGAAAACTATGTAGCATTTCTATTTTTGTTTATATGATTTATGTTATCATCCCTTTCTAAATCATGAAGCATTTGAGCCTCATAATTATAACTTGTAATATATAATTAAATTCTGCAACTATAGAAAGAATGTTTGATAATACTGGAGCAGAAATTCCATTATTTAGGAAATGGATAGTTAGATTTATGAAAAAAATCCAATAAATGTCAGTAAATTTAGTTTTTGTCCAATTCTCCCACTCACCCTAATCCAATTTTGAAATAAGCCAGAATTTTATAAGATGCAAAGCGATTTTTTACAATAGCTTTATTGTAAACATAAATTAAAATTCACCTGCTTTTAGTGTATAATTCAATGAATGTAAGCATATCTACAGAACTGTGCAACATCACCATAGTCTGATTTTAGAACATTTCCATCACTCTAAAGATAAACCTCATGCCAACGTATAGTTGCACTCCATCCCAGCCTGAAGATTTAAGCAACAACTAATTTCCTTTCTGTTTCCATGTATTTGCCTTTCTGGACATTCTATAAAAATGGAATATATGTTGTTCTTTTATAACTGGCTTTTCCACTTTTTGAGATTATCCATGTTGTAGCTTTATCAGTACTTTATTACTTTTTATTGGCAAATAATATTCCATTGTCTGGATATGGTGCATTTTGTTTAGCCATAAGTTGACAGTGGGGTTGTTTCCACTTCTGGGTCATTGTAAATAATGCTGCCATGAACATCTGAGTGTTAAGTCTGTGTGTGTACATGTATGTTCATTATTTTAGGTAGAGATCTAGGAATGGAGTTGCTGGTCACGTGATAAATCTACGTTTCACTTTATTTTAATTTTTTCAAAGATTTTTATTTTATTTATTTATTTGAAAGAGAGAGTGCGCGCATGAGTAGGGGGGATGGGCAGAGGGAGAGGGAAAAGCAGACTTCCTGCTGAAGAGGGAAAGTGTTGCCGGGCTCCATCCTGGGACTCTGGGATCATGACCTGAGCTGAAGGCAGATGCTTAACTTGCCTGAGAGACCCTCCTATGCTAAATTTAAAAAAAAAATTTGGGGGGTCTTTTTGGGGCTTGTTTAGAGAGAGAAAGAGTGTGCAGGAGAAGGGGGAGAGACAGAGGGAGAGGGAGAGAGAGAATCTCAAGCAGAATCCATGCTCAGCACAGAGCCCCACATGGGGCTAGATCTCACAACCCTGAGATCATGACCTGAGCCAAAATCAAGAGTTACACACTTAACCGACTGGGCCACCCAGGCACCCCTCCTATGCAGAGTTTTGTAATTTAGCTAATACAACACCTCTAGCAGATTTCTCTGAGCTTGAAGGCAAGTTAACAGTCCCCCCTCCCTACCATATGCTCCTGTGACTACCCTGTTGCATTGATCCCTGAGTTTAAACGTGACATTAAGCCTACTACTTAAACTATCCAGAAAATGGAAATAATAGTGCTTATCATGTTGATGGCATAAATATCAAATAAAATTACAAATATATATACATATATATTTATCTATACATAATATGTAGCATAATGCATGTCTAATACTAAATAATTGACAGAGCTACTTTCTGTGTATATCTATATTATTTATAAGCACTGTTTATTGAAATATCCTATTCAGTATTTTGTGGTGGGGTAAATGTACCAATCAGGATATGCAATCTAAGTGGAGAGGGACATTGTCTTAGTCATCACTTACTGCTAGCAAATATATATAATGACTTAGTCCCAACTGAGCTAGAACCATTCTGCTCTATGGATGCTCCCCAGCTTTTCCTCTAGGTTTGGCAAACTCTTTCTGTAAGGGGACAGATATAAACATTTTCAGACAATAAGGTGTCTGTTGACACTACGTTCCTGTCACGGTCGAGTGAAAACTGTCATAGCGGTCGAGAGAAAACAGTCATAGATAATATGTAAATTGTTGGGTATGGCTGTGTTACAATAAAACTTTATCCCCCAAAACAGACTGCAATCAGATTTGACTTGTGGGCCATAGTTTGCAGATCTTTCACAGATAGTTAAGAGATTATTTGTATCATTATCTACATGCCTTGCACATAGTGAATTTCTTCCTTTCTTAATTTCTAAATATATGATCTTACTTTTTGTTGGCCTATTTTAAGCCTATCTTAGAATTTCTGTATTTTCTTACCTCTATAATAATAAAAACAGTTAAAAGAAAAGATATTCTAGTTATATTTGAATAGCATTTACCTATTTTAGAGCTGGAGAAGTCACCAAGGTCAATGGTTTTTAAGCTTATTTTAAGACAATTTGTCCAAAAAGGAAAGTATGCATCAAAGGCTCCGATTGAAGATGAA
>NC_048218.1:151699670-151745095 GCF_002007445.2 Ailuropoda melanoleuca
CCCTTCCGTTTATCTTCCGATATCTGTGCTCAGTTTCACGGCTCCCCACTTCATACCTCAATACTTAGTGCTGGAGATGTTCATTTGTAGAGATCCAGATGTATCTTCCTGCGTCTCAGGCTGATTCCGTGGATGCTCATGCTGGTCTGGTACCTATCTAGCTCGACTCAGGGGACCGGCTGAAAAAGGGGTCCCCCTCTCCTCCGCCATCTTAACTCCGACCACTTAGTCCCATTCCTGACATACAGTAATCACTTGATTAATGGGGCCATTATTAAATTTTACAAAATAATGAAATTTTTGATAAGAAATTAGTGTGAAAATACAGATCTAATTCATTGGTTAAGTGTGACTATGCCCATATGTACATTTCTGTCTTTCTGGGTCTACAGAATGAACAAAAGTCTCCAAAAATTATTACAGAAATAAAAATTGTTTAGTTATATTAGCTTTCAATCAAGAAAA
This sequence comes from Ailuropoda melanoleuca, assembly GCF_002007445.2. Lineage (NCBI taxonomy): Eukaryota > Metazoa > Chordata > Mammalia > Carnivora > Ursidae > Ailuropoda > Ailuropoda melanoleuca. The sequence continues at coordinate 151,700,136 of NC_048218.1, forward strand.
CAACAAGAACAATGTGAGTGGTTTTGGAAGTTTCCAAAGGGGGATGGAATGAGACTGTAGCCCTCCACATAGGTAACACTGACAATTCATGTACAACCAAAGTCATACAGGGGAGCCTATCTTTCAAGTGTCAGTGAAACATGTATCTCAGGTTCCTATTTAATGTTGTAACACTTAACCTAAATGAGAAAGGAAATACACCTCAAATTAAGCAAACACAGGAATATAACTCACTACAAAAGGAGACTGAAGAAATTGCCATGTTGAGGAAACATAAGACTTCTCATAAATTATGTCTTGTTGAACAATGGCTTTAATGAGAGACTTCCAATAAAATAATGCCTTTGAAAAGACCTTTCTTCCCCTTTAACTATCAAAGAAAATCCCCAGTCTTGCTTCAGGGAACTGAATTTCCTGTTTGTTACTTTTTAGAGCTACAAGTTGTTTTTACTGAGTGTCAATTTCAACTTCAGGCAGTAATGAAAAAAGGCATGCCACCAAAGCCCTGTAATAAAAGGATTTTGTAGATGATACAGGACATTATCTGAATTAAATAAAGGTTTCAAAAAACAAATCACTATGTTCATGTTTCATTTCTTAAAATCAAATGTATAGCTCCCCTTTAGAAACAGGATATAAAACAGGAAGATTCCCAGGAGTCCTTGGCAGAAAAAATCCTCTTTCTGTGGTCCTCTTTAAACCTGACTATTTAACCAGTGAACAGCTTGCTTTAATAGATCATCATGACCTATTCATAATGATAATCACGGAAAATACAATAGAGTAAGTATCAAACTGGCAGCACAGTTGTGTTTCGTAATCTCCCCGTTGTAGGAAAAATTCCTAAGAAATCAAAATAGTAATATTTATTATATTTTTCACTTAAATAAATTCTTACATATTGCAAAATTTGTTGGGTATTGTAGGGGAAACATATAAATAATACATGGGCCACTTAGAAATAGTGATAAAGTTGTGTCAGTCAAGTTGCCGTACTGAAAACAAGTGACACTGTAATGTTGTAAGTAGAAGGGATTTAATGCAGAAATCGGATGCTCCTGCAATCACTATAAGGGCTGAAGAAAAGACTCCAGTCTGGGTCCCAGGAATCTCACAGCACAAAGATCTGCCCTGATGAGGGGGCTTCCATTGCTGCCCTTGTCAGAAATGTGAGTAATCAAGAGGCTGCCTTGGATATATGGACTCGAAGGACCCATTGCCTTCTCCATAAAGCAGCATTCAGTAGGTGGAGATGAGGAAGCCGGCAATGCCTCTGCCTCTGCAGCCACCAGCACTGCTCCAGATAGCCGAAATGCTGATACATGGAAAACGGAAGAAGGGTCTGGCCGCCAGGCTCACTCTCATGCCCCTAGACACTCAGGACACTGAAGCCAGGGCACCGGAAGTAAGCACTGCCACATTAAAGCTGTTTCTTCACATTCTTTTCTGCCTAAAGATAAGACATCTTTGCCTCTTTCACCCTTGTGGCCATTCCATTTAAAAACTCATCCTTTTCTTTAATAACACGCAATTCCATTGACTTCTCACCTTCCTACTGACAGTACATTAGCATAGCTCACCACCACCTCTCCTCGGGTTGATGAGTATGTGAACCCATCTGTTGGTCTTCATTCTGTGGGTGTTCATTTGTGCCCCCAGGCCTCCTAACACTCCTTCCACGGCTCCCCTTTGTCTCTGTCCATAAGATTGCCTGCAGGGTTCTTCAGGGGGGAGGGGGGCTGCTCTCCAGCCGGTTTCTCTGGAGTTTCCTACCACAATATAGCTCTCCAGACATAATAAGCTCCTTGGAATTACCCGGACTGAGCAAATACTTCCTTGCAGCACTGGACTCCTGGCCTGCAGTCTTTCTGTTCCTCACCTTCTACCTGGCTTTCCACTCCCTGAGTTTAAGTTGCAGCTGAGATATCTTTTTCTTCAGCGTTTTCTTGACTCACCAACCATTGTTCCCATGGCACTCATCCTCAACATTCTCACAGCTCTTATCTTCACCCACGGCATTAAAAATCCCGTCTCCTGGACTGTCTAACCCACCACATGGAGAGGTCCTGGAAGGTGAAACTGCTTCTGAGACATGATGTTTTTCCCAGGGTTAACTCAGTGCCTGAGGCATTGTAGACACAGCTCAAACATGCCTAATTAAATTGGTTCTAGCAAAATTATGAATTTTACTGACATGGAATGGAAGGTCAAGATCCTCAGTGGACAAAATTATACAGCAAGTTCATGAGGAAAATTCAGAATAAAGCCCAGATCTCCAGAGGTCTCCAGATCTCAGAGCATCCTGTCTGATACCTGTTGAGAGGTCTGGCTTCAGATATGCAACTACCTACAAAGACTGCTTTGTCTTCTCAGTTAAATTGTCCCCTTCAAATACTTAAAGAGAAAATTGAAATTTATCTATGTGATCTTTGCAAACTGGCGTTAATTGTTTCTAGGCCCTATTAGGCCTCAAAAATATTCAATAGTTGAATATATTTTCAAGAATCTGTTATTTTTTCTAAGTCATAGCATGGTCGCTTCCAGACCATACTTTCTGAGCATGACACCACCTCAGAATACAGATTTCTTTTTTTAACAGACCACCTGGTCATGTAAAATTTAGTTATGGTTTAAGTAAGTGGTGGACCAATAAATTAAATTAAAATATAATACTTGGATGATCTAATTCTAGAGAGTTTAATTAGAGTCAGAGTGCACATGAATATATGAAGAATGATTTCAGTAAATATAAAAGTGTGCCCTTTTTTATGGGTACAAAGCAACATTTAAAAAGTCAGTCCTCTAGGGGCATGTGGGTGGCTCAGTTGGTTGAGTCCAACTTTTGATCTCAGCTCAAGTCTTGATCTCAGGGCCATGAGTTCAAGCCCGATGTTGGGCTCCACACTGGGCATGGAGCGTAATTATTAAAAAAAAAAAAAAAAGTCCTGTAAAATAACCTAAAAACGTGTGTTGGATGGTTAAATACACCAAAATCATAAGGGAAATTCTTCAAAACAATGGAGAATGACTATACTCATGAGTTTGTATTATGTAATTATACATAATTACTTGTAAATGTATTATGAAGTAATAATAATTTTTAAAAACAAAGTAGAAATAACTTTAAATATATAGGAGAATTTGAGAAGTAAGAAATAGGACATTTTAAATATTTGGGGAAAGAGTTTTTAAGCTTATTTAAGGTGAAGAGTGATTTATTAAAAGTTAATTGCATGTGACAATGGCTTTGTTTGAAGATGGTATGGGAATTCTGGAGTCCTACCCACCATCTATGCAGAGAGCAGTTTGGAAAATATGACATGAGGCCAGGATGAATCCTCAGATGTCCACACAGGCAGTGCCCAAGATGTAAATGGGTGACTTCTGTTAGGGTAAGGCAACTGAAAGTGGTAGGACTTAGGAAGTCAAAAGTGCATTGACAATTTAAAGGGAGCAGTCCATCCCAGCAGTCCATCCCAGGGAATATAGTCCTATTTTGCCAGATGGTTTGTTTTTTCAAGAAAAACTAAAATTTTTTTTTTTACTTTTTTCTTTTTTTATAGTATATTTTAATTTTTAAGCTGCAATTAATTTAAAAAATTTGACACAACAACCCGGTTCTGCCCAAAGAAAGAACTGGTTGAGGCAACTGCCAATTAGCAATCTAGACTCAAGAGGGTATAGATGAGGGAATGGAAAATCAGAAATCTTCATGACTTCAGTAAGTCTAGCATATGGTTCTATGACCTCAGTAACCAAATGCTAGTTTGATAACATGTTATCTTTGATTTGAGAAGAGGTGTGAGCTAATCCTGCAGCAGTTAAGCGCCTGGACTTTGTAGCTGGACAGAACTTTCCAGAATTTCAGCTCTGGGTCCTATTGTATCTCAGTTATGTTTCTAACATAATAGTTATAAATGCCTATCACATAGGGCTGTGGTGAGGATGAAATGGGATAGCAAATGGAAAACATTATCCTCACCCTTGCATACAGTAATCACTTGATAAACTGAGCTATTACTAAATTTTAGATAGAGGTAAAAAATTGAGTGTGAGTTAGTGAGAAAAGAGAAAGTATAGGCCTTATCAGTTTATTGGGTAAGCATGATTATAAATATATATGCTTTTTCCTTTGGGTCTAAAGAATAAATTTCTCTCAAGTTTATCACATAGATCAGACATACACACTCATGTATTCTTTTGCAATAAAACAAACACCCACCATAGGTTTATGTGGATCTTTCTTTTTAGAAAGACTCCTTTTCAGGGAGGGGATGAGACTGTAGTTCATCACATAGGTAACACTGAACATGCAAGTCCACCAAAGTCATATGGGAGAACCTGTCTAGCAGGTAACAAGTGACACACCAAATATCTCAGCGACACCCACGATTTGACACTTGCTTAATGTAGAACAAGAAGAAAGTACAGCTCAAAATGTGCAAGCAAATGATTAAAATACTCTACAAGAATATAAAAAAAAGTCGGGGAAACATGGTACTTATTACAAATAATGTCATATTGAACAGGGCTTTAATGACAGACTTTCAATAAAATGAAGCCATTGAATAGACCTCTTTCTTCCCTTTTAACTACCAAAGAAAATTCCCAGCCCTGCTTAAAGGCACTTATACATATGCTGATTATATGTCTTATATTATTGACTATTAGTTTATATTTATTATATTGTTATATTAAATACTATTAGTTAATAATAATTGAATGTTCCATTACAGTACATTATTTTATATTAATCTTTGGGAATTATCAAATAAATAAAAAATACAATGTATGATTTATTCTGTATGCTGGAATTTACATGAAGACTTTCCAGGAAGGAACTTTATATTTTGTGTTAGGATTTTATTTTTAAGTAATCTCTACACCCAATGTGGGGCTTGAACTCATGACCATGAGATCAAGAGTTGCATGCTCTACTGACTGAGCCAGCCAGGTGCCCCAGGAATCTTATGTTTACATCAAAACTTTTTACTAGATTCTATGAGACAGAACACAGCAAGAAAGTTTGAAAGTGCCCCTGGCATCTCCTGTTCTTTTCTCTATTTCCTGAAAGGTTTCTTGCTATGCTAATTCTTATTCAATGATGTTGTTAACGTCTTTCCTTGGCCTATTCTTCTTACTTCGTCCATGTTTGTAATATTTTTGCATTATCCATCAACTCTGATGCTTTATCTATTTTTCTTGCCCGCTGAATTACAAATGTGTTTCTCTAGTTCTGGCCTTTTGCCTGGGCTTCAGTTTCATATAATCAGAATCAGCCCCCAACATGACCAAGACTTAGCTTATTTATAATGTATACATTTGTCTGTGATCTTGGCTGTGTGTAATTCCTCAGCCTCAGCTCCTCAGACTTCTTGCTTCACACTTAGACATCATGAAAATGAACTCTGTTCTCATCTCCAGTACACTTGCTTTTATCTACTGGTATCGACATTTTATCTGTTTCAAGTTTTATCTTACCCACTAAGCTCTAAGCTCCATGAGGAGCAGAACCGTGCTTATTACACATCTTTGAGAACCCAATGCCTAATTTAGTGCTTAATACTGATAACAAAAATATTGTTGAATTGAATTGGACCAACTAAAATGAATCTATTTCAAACCTACATCTGTCATAAAGATCTCTTCCAAATACCCTTAATATGGACTTTTTATATCTGTGGAATTTATATTTAGATGAGAGAATGCTTACTCAAGGGTATATTTTAAAATTTGTCTAATTTTGTCAATAAATTCCTCAGAAAGCAATAATAATTTGTATTTCAACCAGCAATGCATGAAAGTTGCCCTTTTTCATATTCATGGGAGTATCAGATAGTATACTTTTTTTTTTAAGTAGGGATGTACTGTATGGTGACTAACATAATATAATAAAAAATTATTATTAAAAAAAAAAGTAGGCTCCACACCCAGCATGAAGCATAATGCAGGGCTTGAACTCACAACCCTGGGATTAAGACCTGAGCTGAGATCAAGAGTCAGACACTCAACCAACTGAGTCCCCTGGGCACCCCATAGAGCTCCTTTCAATACACTTTCCTTCTCTTTGGGATCTTAATCCCTTGTGTCCTAGCTGCTTTAGTATATACTCTGATGCCTTCAAGCAGCTAATTTTATTATTTGATATAAGCTACTCTATACAGAAAAAAACATGTCAAGAGCAGTCATAACACCAAGCTCCAAAGAAGGAAACAAAACAGATATAGATATGTGTGTGTGTGTGTGTGTGTATACACACACACACACACACACACACTATATATATATATATATACACACACACACACATTATACACACACACACACACACACACATCTACACACATATTTTGGGTACCATGAGGAAAGAAGTAGCTTGTGGTATCAACTCCTCCCCTTTTCACTGAGCAGAACATTCTTGCGGGCCAGACTCTTCTCAACTTCATTTTTTGGCAGGCACAGCAAAATCAGTTTCTTCTAGACCATGTCTTGATTATTCTAAGGCATGCCTCTTAAGTTATTAATTCAAAGGGAAATCTAGTGTTTTGTGCTGGCTCTGTATTCAGAATCCAAATAAATGTGATATTCGTTACCATCAATGCTACTTACTTCTTGAGGATCAACCTTCTCACAAGGCACAAGCTGTGGGAGTGCTGACAACACTGACTCCATCTTTGGCCTTCCATCTTGTTCATGCCCACAGGATGGCCTCCCTCAGGACTATGTTTTCCAGGATGCTGGAAGTTAACCTATGCCCTGACCAGAATTCGGGGAGGCTTGTTCTTCTTTTTTGTTTGTTTTTTTAAGATTTTATTTATTTATTTGACAGAGAGAGAGAGACAGCCAGTGAGAGAGGGAACACAAGCAGGGGGAGTGGGAGAGGAAGGAGAAGGCTCCCAGGAGAGGAGCCTGATGAGGGGCTCGATCCCAGGACCCTGGGATCACGCCCTGAGCCAAAGGCAGATGCTTAACGACTGAGTCACCCAGGCACACCAGGCTTGTTCTGATCTTCCCTAAAGTGGCACACAGAGGCTCCATTTTAGATAACTAATAGAGGCGACCGGTGCACCAAAGGCTCCATGTTAGATAAGTGCCCTTAGACTTCACTGCAATGCCCTAGCTCTGTAAAACCTGTGGATTACGGTATCCAGGGGCCGAGAATAGCTGTGTAGCACCTGGACTGTTGTCCCCACGCTGCTGTCAGTAAGTTACCCTGAATAAATCTCCGTGTAAATGGTATGCACTGGTTTCCTTCATTTTTCAGCCTCAAAGTGCCTTCGGTGCACCAAAGGCTCCATGTTAGATAAGTGCCCTTAGACTTCACTGCAATGCCCTAGCTCTGTAAAACCTGTGGATTACGGTATCCAGGGGCCGAGAATAGCTGTGTAGCACCTGGACTGTTGTCCCCACGCTGCTGTCAGTAAGTTACCCTGAATAAATCTCCGTGTAAATGGTATGCACTGGTTTCCTTCATTTTTCAGCCTCAAAGTGCCTTCACAGTTTGGAGGATACTTTAGTGTCCCTCTTTCACCTTTTAACACCAACGTATATTTCCACCATCAGAACCAGGAAGCTATTCCTACCAAGGCATCAGCCCCTGAGCTGTTATACTAAAGTAAAGTCCCACTTCTCATTGATTTGTAACACCTCAGTTATATGTAGTATGAGCCTAATTGTTATTGGTAAATCTATTTTATATTTATAGTAATATTAGGAAGTAGATTCTTGTATTAACCAAGTCACAACCATATTCTTTCTTTTGATTTATTTTCATTACAATTGTAGTCCGTAAAGTACATAACATAAAGAAACGTGATGCTTAGCCTTTTTGCGAAGCCCACAAACCAACAAGGTTTAAGGAAACTCCGATTTTAACAAATCCACACAACCTGGAGAGTAAGGCAGCTAAGTAGAAACACAGTTTACTAAAAGTGAAGATCAAGGATAATGGTGGAGTTTTAGAATAACAATATTAAGATGGTGATAAGCATTTTTTTTTATCTAAAGGTAGACTGGCTAAACTAGACTGCAAAGAATCCATGCAGTCATCTGTTTCACTCATATAGGACTGGATACTTAGTATATTTGACAAATTAACAATTGCATTCATTTTTACATAAGATTTTATTTATTTATTTGTCAAAGAGACAGAGAGAGAACACAAGTTGGGGGAGCAGCAGGCAGAGGGAGAAGCAGGCTCCCCACTGAGCAAGGAGCCCTATGCAGGCTCCTAGGTAACTAGGATAATGACCTGAGCCAAAGGCAGACACTTAACCCACCGAGCCAGCCAGGGGTCACAAATTAAAGTCAACAGCCATTTAGTGAGACTACTGGGTTCATATGATTCTAACCCTTCTCTAACATCAAGACACTATATGAATTTGAGATGTTTTACCTTTAAAATTGTCACAAGTTCTTCCCAGCTCCTTTTCCATTTAAATCTTTGGTAGGCTCTGTCATGAATAATGCTAACATTAAAACAGCAGCAACAACAGGAGCACAAATTAAAACCCCTAAACTATCAATATCAAATTTTTCAATAGTCACATGTATCATTTTACTTTCCTCATTTAGATATACATTTTCCTGAAAGCAGAGCACTTGGAGAATTTGCACTGCTTTTCTTTTTCCCAATTCATGTATATTTTCCTCTGGAACTAACAACAGGTGCTCAATATACAAGTTGAATTAATAAATGCATTCTGTTGATTCAGTTCACTGAGATGGCAGAAGACATAAATACAAACTCTAAATGCTCAAGACACAGAATACCATGAAGAACCATAAAGAAGAAATAGTGTATCAAACATACTGTTACTTACAAGAACTGGTAAGTTCAAAACCAAAACCACTGCCACTTTGTTCTGATAAGACCAGTCAGGATTCTTCAGATAAGTTTGAGAATCAAAAGCTTTGTGAAATATAATATAAATTTAAAAGGTTCACAAGTCTGCTTTAATGGCCAAGTTTTTGGAAACTCTAACAGTATGTAAAATGATATACATAAATGAATGCCAAAAGTAAACTTCCTTTGCAGCATTAAATACACTCCACTTTTCATCATATAATACAGTACAACTCTGTTACCAAAAATATCTACATTTTTGGAAGCTACATTTTCACGTGGATAGTTACACTGTTATGACATATCTAAAATGGATCCATCTGTGCCCTCTGACACAGGAGAAACTTACCCAAAAAATCCCAATATGGAATACGACAAAAATAGTTCCTTAAATATCTACTGTATTACAAATGGCATCCAAGTATAAACATGAAAGATTAGACAAGAAGGAAAATGTTTTTGTTGTTCATAGTACAAAACAACCTAGAATATTTTTTTTGAAGACGAGCAAAACCACTAGTTTGCCACTAAATATCTTTGTGCTAATTCCACTCACTTTCCAATGTAAAGCATCAGATCTGGGATATTTTAACTGCATCCTCATTGTGGTAGGTATATACGAGAGAGGAGAAAAACAGATGAAGATTATTTTCAAGTCTATATTAGTTCTGTCCACGTTTGAATAAACTCTAAGATAGTATTGGTGTATAAACTAAGAGGTTGTGATGACTGCAAATACTTGATAATATCATATATTATTGTTGGGCTAGCTGTTCAAAAAACTGTAAGAAATATACAATAAAGGAAGGACACTATTACCCCCTTACATGTGAACAAACAAAAACAAACAAAATCTTAAATGAAAATACGTAAGAGAATTTTCCTCAGTGCCTGCTGTATGTCTTCAGAATATGTCTTATAATTAGAAATATGTCAACAATTTTAACTAACTCTTCTTTTGACTTACAGTTAATTCCTCTATACAGCTTCTTCTGCAGGAAAACAGATGTAAAATAGCTTATTCCCCATATAAATGTTTCCATAATGGTCTGAGTTTTCAATGAAAATTGACTCTATTATCTTTATTATTTTATTTTGATACTAAAATGAAGTATCAGTTATAATTCTATGATAATATTCTGGTAACGCAACTATCACAATATAAAAAGTCATTGACTCCATTATTGCTTGCATATACTATGAAACTAAGGTGTTCTCTAATAGCACATCTCAAAGATAAATCTTCTATATTTCTGGTGCTAGTGACTTATAAATGACTCTAACTGAAATTATCTTCCAGTTTAATAAGGATTACTTAATTGAATATTTTAATGCCCTATGATGCTTGTTAAATATAAACGATACTGAATAAACATTCATTTCCTCTCACTTCCCCCTTGTATCTCTACTCAATTAAACAAAGGATAATAACCACTTTCCTTTCATAGGAGCTTAGAACCTGGTAAGTGATAATATTTGTCTTAGAGAGTTGCCATTACTATTTATGTGATGGCTGAAAGGGAGATACGTGCTCTATAGTAAAAATATAAACTTTGGCCAAATATTTTCTTGCAAAATATTTTGTCTATTTAAAAAATGCATCTTTTATATTACATAAATCCACTTTTAAACATTCTTTATGAAGACATGGTATTGCTATTGGAGAAAAATGGAAAGCACTTACATACTCAGGTGTGTTTTCAGGATACGATCTAATAAATTGGGTTTAAAAATCATTTTTAAATTGTGTGGTGGGTGAGAGGATAGCACCCTACTTTTACAAATCAAACTAACCTTAATAAAATAGACTAAAGTCAATAATAAAAAGACAAAATCATATCCTAAACAGTTAAGCCTTGCGCTTAACCTTTTTAAAGCTGTACATGATTGTACTTCCCACACACGACAGATTTTGTTTTTGTGAAACATAAGAGTATTTGGAAAATAAGAACAAAGTACCTTTCCTTTAATATTCCTGTCTGTATATCTACCGAACAGTAAGTAGGAATGACTAAGGAAAGCCATTGCTGTTTTGAGCACTGTGTATTAAGCTAGGTTTTCTTTGGCCAGATTAAAGGAGTTGGGGACGGGAAAATCTTCCCTCAACAGAGATCTAATTTACAGTGGCAAAAGAGATTGTGACAGAATCGGGGTCTGATTATCTTTTTGCTAAGTAGAATTTCCTTGCCACTAGGGTGCCTTCAGGATCTAGTAGAAGTTTCTCACAGATTATTAGAGAGATTTTAAGGAGTAGGATATCACTGGAAAAACAACAGGACCACGAGAAGGAAACAACCACCGCCAAGGACGCTCGGGAAAGCTAAAACCACCAGGGGCAAAGAGGCCACTGCAAAGGCAGGCGACGCCGGGGTCGGAACCAATCACAACACCCAGCGGTACGTAAAGATGCCTCGTGACACTCCTCCTGTCTCCTGACAGTAAGGCCCCCATTTCCGCGCCAGCCGGCGCCCCGCGCCCCACTCAGCCTCCTACCTCTCCGACCTGGCTCGTGACGTGGGTCAGGCTTCGCCAGGCGCCGCGGCGGCGGGGGCGGCAAAGCTGTCCCAGAGCCCGGGCTGCGGGGACCGGGAGGATGGAGCCACCTCCGGACTTCCCTCGCTGTTCCGGCTACTTTTCGGGTTGGCCAGGGGTCCTGGCTCGCGGTTCTGCCGGCCCACGGCCGGGGCAGCGAAGTGAGGCTGCGCGGGGCTCCGGCGTGACCCCCACCCGCAGGCCCTCCCGCTGTTTCTCGCTCTAGCACCCCACTGCCCTCGCTCTACCCCAGGGAGGGCTCACCGCGTGGGGCTGGGCACGGGGCATCTCGCTAAACTGTAATTGTTTGGGGAAGGCTTAGTAGCTCTAGAAACTGCAGAGAGGAACTTGAAATATGAAGCAGGTGTGGTTCAGTTGGAAGGGGTGGTGCCCCTGACTGTCCCAGCTGACAGATTCTTTTTTAGATTTTATTTATTTATTTGAGAGAGAGGAGAGAGAGCGCGCCAGCACCTGAGTGAGGAGAGTGGGGAGGGGGCAGAAGCAGAGGAAAGGGTATGAGAGGGAGAAAGAATCCCAAGCAGACTCTCCCTGACCATGGAACGCACCAGGGCTCCATCTCAGGACCCTGAGATCATGACCCTGAGATTATGACTTGAGCAGAAACCAAGAGTCAGATGCCCAAGGACTGACCCTGAGATCATGACCCTGAGATTATGACTTGAGCAGAAACCAAGAGTCAGATGCCCAAGGACTGACAGATTTTTAACCCTCCAATCTTTTGTGCTGGATTGCTCCTGCAAACCATGCTTCTCAGAAGATGCCCCTGCCGCCTTCCTTCTCAGTGAGGAAGCAGAGGCTAACGGTGCAACAGCAGCAATCCCTCTTTCCCTGCAGCTTTCACAGGATTTAAGAAATGAAAGGAGCAACCTAAGACACACTTCGGACCTGCGGCACCAGTAAGCACTGTATGAAGGTGTGTCCAGAGTTCCTTCAGGCCAACCTCCCTGCTGGCTCTATGCCAGTAAAACCAAATGCCTATTGAACAGCTTTCCCATGGTCTCCAGATTCAGTTCACCCATCCCTCCCATTCACATACCTGTTTCAAAACTTCTCTTTTCCAGGGATACCTGGGTGGCTCAGTCATTAAGCGTCTGCCTTCAGCTCAGGGTGTGATCCCGGTGTCCTGGGATCGAGCCCCACATCAGACTCCTCTGCTGGGAGCCTGCTTCTTCCTCTCCCACTCCCCCTGCTTGTGTTCCCTCTCTCGCTGGCTGTCTCTTTCTCTGTCAAATAAATAAATAAAATCTTTTTAAAAAAACCCTTCTCTTTTCCATGCTTTCCTATCTTAGGAATGATTACTTCACTTAAATAAAATAAATTAGATCCTGGTAATAGTGTGAATTGTGCTGATGAGGAAAGGTAGGTCAAGGGTCTGAGAGGACACTTATTCGGTAGGTTCACGAGAGTTAGGAATAAGGCCCATTATTCGTCTCAGAAGACAGAGTTGCTTCTGCAACCCCAGCCGAGAGACTCGGCTTCGATATATGAAGGTGCCAGATCACCTGCTTAAAAACTCAGCTGCTTTATCCTCTAATTTTTTTCACCCTCAAATATTTAAAAAAAAAAAAACCAAAAGACAAAACCCAAGTTGATATGTAATCACTACCCATTGGCTCTACTGGCCTACGACGTTTTTGGAGAGGGTCATCAAGAGGACAGACCACTGGTTGGCATGAGAGCTGACATGAGACCACTGGTTGATATGACACCTCTTCCTCTGCCCTTGGCATGTATGATCTACCCACTGTTCCCATAGCTGAGACTGTTGCAAGAACGCAGCCTTGAGAGAATAATGTGTTGTGGAGACCATCAGGATGTTGTATGTGACTGTACCCAGTTAAGGCCTCTCTATCAACTTTTAAGATTCTAGCGGGTACACCCAAGACAAGCCTTGTTCTCTTTCTTATTAAGCCTGCCAGTCTGGAGGAGTCTGTCTCTTTCTTCACTTTCTCCTTTCCGTCTTTGCATGGAGGCCAATTTATGAACCAACACAGGTCAACAAAATGCTCAGTAATTAATCTTATTATAAAAAAAAACTACCATTGTTTTTCAAGTCACAGTACAATTCCAGTTATATACTTGTTTCGCATGATATAACTCTGATATTATATCCAGACTACAGACTTTCCGATGGTAAGGGGTCTTGTATTTGGTTTAGGAAATTGAGATTGATGCACACCATTTTCTGTAAGTACACTGTATCGCATTGTGACATCAAAATGTGCTATGTGTTCTCACATTGCCATACCCTTGTTCACAATGTTTTCTCTGCCTAAACTGCCTTTCCCACTATTTCTTACTGACAAGATCCTCTTCATGATTCAGCTGAAATAAATCCAGTGATAAAGGAGTTATAAATTCCATGCCAAGAAAAGTAAGTCATCTCCAGAGAGTGTCACATTCACTGCTCTCTCTGCCCCTTCATTGTTGCACCCATTAATCTTCATCCATACTTGCATAGTAATTGTCAAGCTGTATTTTAATAAACTTCATATGTCTCTCCCCAACATTAAAAATGATTTATTTCTTGCAAATAAGTGACACTGGCAGCTGTGTTTGGAAAGAATTGTTGCCGAACAGGTAGCTCTAGAGTTGTAAAGCAAATACGGCATTTTTATAAGGATTAATCTCCGTTCCACTATGCTGTGTGAAAGCAGACAGATTCAAATGGCTACACACTGTTCGATTTCATTTACATGTCATTACTGCAGTGGCAATACTATCTGGTCAAAGAACAGATTAGCAGGTGCCAGGGGCTGGAGATAGGAGATCTGTTGAATTTAAATTAACAAGAGGTACATTTTGGGGTGAGATACCTGCTTTGTATCTTGCTTAGGGAGGTAGGTACACACACATCAAGTCATGAAAACTCTCAGAGTTCTACACAGAGAGGGTACATTTAATGGACAGAAATTGTTATTTGGGAAAAATACAAAAGTTTTGGGCAGCAGCCACATTAGTGATTCATACCCAGAAACCAAAATCTTACTTGTGGTTCAGCTTCCCAGCAGTGCGAGGGGTGAGAAGGTGTAGGAGGGCTTGATCCCAATTACCTTTCTCTTGGTTAAGGTGCTGTAACAGGGAAAGGACTTTGCACTCACATAGTCACTGTGTACTTCTGATTTACTGACACTTTGTGTGTGCCATATGTGACCTTATAAATTTCATAAAATTGTAAAAATCTAAGCCACAAATAATTTCATTCTTAAATATCAACCTATGAAAAAAATACATCCCAAATTATATGAAGAGTCTAAGTCAAGGAAAAATAATGTCCCCCAAATGAATGAAGCAAAGATTAACATCTTAAAATATTACGTTTTCATAATTATTGACAAGTTAAAATATCTAAAAGCAAGTCTAAAAGTAAAAGTGCAGCACATGGATGAAAAAAATTCTAGAGAATATATAAAAGAAGTCTTAATTAAATATATATGTATGCTTTCCTGTGGATATGACTCAATTCCCCTAAATTGGTCTATAAAACTATTACTAAACCAATAAACAACTTAATATATTTTGCTGGGGTTTGGGGGGTAAAACTCAAACAAATGACAATGGATGCATCTGCAAAAGATAAGCATATCTTAAAAATGAGGAAAATCCTTTTATTTATTTTTTGAGACAGAGACAGAGAGAGCATCCATGAGCATGTGGGTGGGGTGGGGAGGACAGAGGGAGAGAGAGAAGCAGACTTCATGCTGAGCAGAGATCCTGACTTGGAGCTCGATCTCAGGACCCTGGGATCATGTCCTGAGCCGATGGCAGACGCTTAACCATCTGAGCCACCCAGGCACCCCAAAAATGAGGAAAATTCTTAAAGAGAATGAAGAAACAAAACATTAATAAGTTTTGTGGGGATTTTGTTGCTTTGCGTTTTTGGGGGGAGGGGGTTCTGTTACTTTTAAACCATTATCAATTATTAAAGTAAATATTAAGTTACTTTTACAGATTTTTTAGTATACTTGATAGTATATAGAAATAGACTTTAGGGGCGCCTGGGTGGCGCAGTCGTTAAGCGTCTGCCTTCGGCTCAGGGCGTGATCCCGGCGTTATGGGATCGAGCCCCACATCAGGCTTTTTTGCTGGGAGCCTGCTTCTTCCTCTCCCACTCCCCCTGCTTGTGTTCCCTCTCTCAGGGGCTGTCTCTCTGTCAAATAAATAAATAAAATCTTTAAAAAAAAAAAAGAAAGAAATAGACTTTAATGTTTCAAACACTTGCAGCTGTTCATGTCAAACTTCAAATATGGCTAAAGTAATTGTGAACCAATTTATTCCCTTAAAAATACAATACTTATATAATCTAATTCTAGAGGGTCCAATTTAATGGAAATAATATATTAATAGGAATTATACTTCAACCATCTGTATTTGGGAGTCACTCTCTTAGGAGTTATAATATATAAAGTTTTGAAAGAGAACATGCATCATCAGCTATAGGGCAACAGTTATACTTGAAGTAGCTTTAAAGAGAGAAAAACCCGTGAGCTGTCCTGCCATGCATGTGGATGTTCAGACTCACCTGCTGTAAACCTGACTCAAGCCTGTACATCACCCTGGATCTCTGTGCCCTCATGCCCCCTCCCTCTCCCTTGGGGACCTGAGGAGGTGGGGAAAGCCCTAATCCTCTCTGGTCACTGTCTAGGGCTGCCTGGGGAACAGCAGGGGCAAAAGGGCCACTTGGCAAAAGCTGGGTCCTGAGCTCTGAGTCATTTTGATCACTGTCTTTCCTTAGCTTATGGAACTTTCTTTCAGTCAACAGAGCTGTCACTGTCAAGCAACCTTCTTCAGGCTTTTTGTCCTAGGAGAAAATCCACCTGTGATAGACTAAAGTGATCATTTCCCATTCTATCTCCCGATCTTTCGCCATCTTATTGCAGGTGCCAAATTTTCAATGTGTAAGGCTGATGTTTTCATAAACTTTGGGAAGTTTCTTCTCCATTTCTCTCCCTTCCCCCGCCTTCTTTTAACCTACAGAAATTGTATTCTCTCACAGTTCTGGAGGCCAGAAGTCAGAAATATGTATCACTGGGTAGAAATGGAGGAGTTGGCAGGGGCTTGCTTGCCCTGGAGGCTCTACGGGAGAATTCCCTCCGTCCTGCTCCAGCACCAGCTGGCTGGCTGCCAGCATTTCGTGGCTTGTGGCCACATCGTTCCTATCTCTGCCTTCATCTTCACATTGCCTTCTCCTCTGTGTGTTCTGCTCCATCTCAAGCTACGAATTTCCTTGTCAATTGATTCACTGCGATGCTGCCTGACATATGCACGGTGTGATTGAAGTAGTATTTGGGGTCTCAGTTGGAGCTGTTGAATCACATTTTCAAAATGTGCGTTTCACACTGTGAAGATGCTGTCTCAGTTTGAAACTTTGAATTTTGTTTCATTCGTCTGACTGCCTTCACGTACTTTTAAAATATTTTTTAATATTTAAATTCTCATTTTTATTTTTTCTTTTTTCTCTAATTCCAAGTTGATACCATCAATGTGATCTTCCTAATGAGAAACAGGCATAGTTATCATCCTCAGGAGAGTTTCAATCAGAGAGTGATTTATAATTTTCGACCAGTTCCCATTGTGTAAGTTTTTAAGTATTTTTTTTTCTGTTCCTTTAGCTTCCATATTGTTTCTTGCCATTCAGCATCTTCTCTGTCAGAGTTTTATGCTTTCCTGAAGCTGAGCATTTCCATTGAGAACATTCGTTATTCTACTGTGACGTAGTTCTGTGTGCTTCTGAGATGCCTTTAAGTTGTCCTTGGACCCAGTCACTTGGAATTGGAAAGATTTTGGTGACTCTTTGAGTGAGATCATGACTGCCTTTAAAGATAAACTATCATCACTCCATTAAGTGAAATTTTTGGTGACTCTCTTTTTTAGTCTCTGGGGGGGGTCTCTATTCCCCAGAAAAAAGGGAGACCTGTTTGCATCTTTACAAACAGCAGAGCACTGCTGCCAAACACAGAGTTTGTACCTTCTGAGGACTAGCCTCCATCACACGTGAGCTTGAGAGCGTCACAGTCTCTGTATTAAGTCAAATCTCACTGATGTCATGATGTTCTTCAACTCAATCAGAAAATTTTTTGCTTAGCTTTTTTTTCCCTTAAAGTAAGTCGGAATGTAAAAAATATTTTATTTATTTATTTATTTATTTATTTATTTATTTATTTATTTGAGAAAGAGAGAGAGCATGAGCAGGGGGAAGGAGTAGAGGGAGAGGGAGAAGCTGACTTCCCCCTAAGCACGGAGCCCGCTGCAGGACTCAATCCCAGGACCCTGTAATCATGACTGAGCTAGGTGCCCCAGTAAGTTGGATTTTTATAATAAATTCAATCAAAGAAGCTCATACCAGAATTTCATAGGAAAATCCAAACAGACTTGAGCCTTACTTTATATTGATTTCATATTTTAAATTTATTTTAAAAGAAATCAAATAAGCACAATGCCTTAGTCTTTATGCAGTCTTTTTGTGTGTTTTTTCTAGGCAAGCACCCTTATATTTTTATCAAACATTTTTAAAGAATCCTGTGACAGAGGGAAAAAAAAAAAAGAAAGAAAAATTCCTTTTCAGTGCCCTAGGAGTCTTCTGGTTTTACCCTTATAAACCATCTCCTGGTAGGTTCTTTTGCTCTTCTAACTCTTAATAAATGTGTTCTTAACTCCTCTCTTTGGCACATTGTTGTTTTCACTTTGTCTTTATGGTATATTGCACGATCCGTTCTTTCTCATGGTTTATCTATTATTCACATCCACCAACTCATAAATGTGAATATCCACCCCTGACTTTGGTCTGAGCTTCAGAGTCATATAATCAACATGTCCACCCAACATGTCCGGGATGTAATTATTGTATATTGTATATCACTCAACACCTCCCCCAACATGCACACACTTAAGTTGTATTAATTTACATGAGACACTTTTCTACCTTAAAACACAATTTTCTATGATCGGGACTGTGTCTAACTTCTTGCCCTCTACTCCTCACATTTTCTGCTTCATACTTATACATTATCAAGACTGAACTCTGCCATTTTCCCATAGCCCATGTTCTTTTATCTCAAGGTATTGAAATTAAATCTGTTTCTAGGTTTATCTCAACTACTATACTATAAGCTCCTTGAAAATCAAAGCCTTATTTATATATGAATTTCCAGTGCCTAATTCAGTGTTTAATATTGATATTAAATATTATGTGAACTGAATTGAACTGAACTAAAATGAATGAAAGGCAAGCCTACATCTGATACTCACTGGTGGACATTGAAGTATTAATACAGGCTGTCATACTATACACTTATCCATAGGTGGCAGCAAGCTCCTAAAATTAGAGGAAAATGGTCCGCAGAGATTCAGTAGACCACAAGTTAAAATGGCATATTCTGCTTTGTATTTGGGCCTTTACAGGAATAACAACTACGTAAACTTTAATATTCCAGAGACACTAAAAAGAGAACACAGTCTATTAAGCTTCTTGAAGTGAGTGTTTTCCTGTCTTAATTACTTATTAATTCCAGAGTACTTAGACCTCACCGTCTCACTCCCTCCAGCTTCTTCTGTGTAGAGGCTGTCATTCTGGCCTCTACATTTTCGTTTGGTGGGCATTGAGCAAACCTGTGAAGTTGATTAATTTCTTTTTGTAACAATTTTTTTCCCTTGACAAAAGAACCTTTTTTTCTATTTATCACTCATTCCATAATGAGTCTTCCTGAAGTACTCAAAAGATAATTCTTAATAAAATATTAGTTACATCATCTGAAACATTTATACCATAATAAAGGATAATCTTTAAAAATTAATAACAAAAATTAGCGAAGTTTTTCTATCTTATAGAAACACATACACACAAACATGCGTACATAATATTTGGGGTAGTTTTGGCTTCGTTTTTATAAAAATGAGCTTATGTTATATTAATATACATAAAATATTTTTCTACCTGGAAACAGATCATGTACATTTCTCTAGGTCCATATATATATATATATATATATATATATAAAATTACTTCTAATAAATTCAGAATATTCCACACTGTATACATATCAAAATCTAGTCAGTATTTATGGATAACTAAGTTGATGTCACCTTTTAATAATCCCTCCCTCAAAATATTGCTGTACAGATATTTTACAATCTAACGTTAGGAATGGTCCTTTTTTTCTCTATAGAAATCATATACGGGGGCGCCTGGGTAGCGCAGCGGTTAAGCGTCTGCCTTCAGCTCAGGGCATGATCCCAGTGTTCCGGGTTCGAGCCCCACATCAGGCTCCTCCGCTGGGAGCCTGCTTCTTCCTTTCCCACTCCCCCTGCTTGTGTTCCCTCTCTCGCTGGCTGTCTCTCTCTCTGTCAAATAAATAAATAAAATCTTAAAAAAAAAAAAAGAAATCATATACGAACAGGAACTCCAAATTACTTTTATATTTAATTTTAATTGCTATTACAAAAAAAATGCCTGAAAAGCAATAATAATTAATATTCCCACCAACATTATAAAAGGCACTTATGAAAAAACCATAGCTAACATCATACTCAATGGTGAAAGTCTGAAAGCTTTCTCCCTGAGATCAGGAACAAGACAAGATACCTAATTTTATCACTATGATGAATTGGTAACTCTAGCCAGAACAATTAGACAAGAAAAGGAAATAAAAGACATCCAAATTGGAAAGGAAAAAGAAAAACCATCTCAATTTGCAGATGACATGATTCTGTATATAGAAAATCCCAAAGAATTCATGAGAAAGCTTTGAAGCTAATAAATGGATTCAGCAACATTGCAGGGCACAAGATTAACACACACAAAAAACCCACTTGTGTTTCTAAATACCTGCAGTGAACAATCCAAAAAGGAAACTAATGAAGCAACTCTATTTACAGTAGCATCTAGAAGAATTAAATACTAGGAATAAATATATCAAGAGAGAGTGAGACTTGTACACTGAAAACTACTAAATATCACTGAAAGAAATTAAAGAGCGCCTAAATAAATGGAAATACATCCCATGAATAGGGATACTTAATATTATTAAGGTATCAATATTACCTAAAGTTATGTACAGATTCATTGCAATCCCCATCAAAATTTCAACAGACTTTTTGCAGAAATGGAAAAGTCGATTCTCAGTTTCATATGAGTAGCCAAAAAAATCTGAAAATAAAGAACAAACTTACTGCAAAGCTATGATAACCAAAACAGTATGTAGTGGTATTAGGATAGACATAGAGAACAATGGAATTGAATTGAGAGTCCAGAAATAAACCCATACATTTATGTTCCATTGATTTTTGACAATGGTGCAAACTTCATTCAATAGGAAAAGAACAATCTTGTCAATCAGTGATACTGAGATAACTGGATTTTCACATGCAAAGGAAAGAAGTTGGACCCCCACTTCACACCATCTACAAAAATTAATTCAAAATGGATCAACAACCTAAATATAAGAGATGAAACTATAAAACTCTTAGAGAAATACATAGGAGTAGATGCTCATGAACTTGGAGTGAGCAATTAGTTCTTAGGTATGAAAGCCTGAGCAACAAAAATAAAGAAGAGATGAATCAGACTTCATGAAAATTAAAAACTTTCAAGCCTGAAAAAACATTATCTAGACACTGAAAATGCAACCTACAAAATGGGAGAAAACATTTGCATATCATGTATCTGATAAAGGTTTAATACCCAGATTATAAAAATGACCCTTACAACTTAACAACAAAAAGTGGCCCAGTTAAAAGACCAAGAATTTAAATAAACATGACTCCAAAGAAGATATGCAAATGGACAATAAGCCAATAATTGAAAAGATGTTCAACAATGTCAATTGTGAGAGAAACACAAGTCAAAAGCACAGTGAGATACCACTTCAGACCTATTAAGATGCCTTTATTTATTTTTTTTTAAGATTTTTTTTTANGAGAAACACAAGTCAAAAGCACAGTGAGATACCACTTCAGACCTATTAAGATGCCTTTATTTATTTTTTTTTAAGATTTTTTTTTAATTTATTTATTTGACAGAGAGACAGCCAGTGGGAGAGGGAACACAAGCAGGGGGAGTGGGAGAGGAAGAAGCAGGCTCCCAGCAGAGGAGCCTGATGTGGGGCTCGATCCCAGGACTCCGGGATCACGCCCTGAGCTGAAGGCAGTCACTTAACGACTGAGCCACCCAGGCGCCCCTAAGATGCCTTTAATAATCATTTTTAAAAACCTCAAAAGCAACAAAAAATAACAACTGTTGCTGAGAATGTGGAGAGATTTGAAATCCTCATGCATTGCTGGTGGGAATGTAAACGGTGTAGCCACCATGAAAAATAGTCTGGTGGTTCCTCAGAAAGCTAAACAGAGAATTACCACATGACCTAGCAATTCTCCTCCTAGGCATATACCCCAAAGAATTGAAAACAGGGACACAACACCTACGTGTATGCCAATGTTCATTGCAGCATATTCACGCAAGCCAAAAGGTGGAAACAATCCAAGTGCCCACTGACAAATGAGTGTGGTATATGCATACAATGACCATAAAAAATAAAGTCTTGATCCATGCTATAACATGAACGAACCTTGACAACATTATGCTAAGTGTAATAAGCCAGACCCAAAAAGATGATTACATGATTCCACTTATATGAAATATCTAATATAGGCATATTCATATTCATAGACCTAGAGAGTAGGTTAGAGATTACCAGGGACTGGATGGAGGAGCTTCTGGGGGTTTTTGCTTAACGGTTGCAGAGTTTCTGTTTAGAGTGACAAAAGTTTTAGAAATCAAGAGTGGTGATGGTTGCACAACACTGTGAACGTAATTAATGTCACAAGTTGTACACTTAAAAATGGTAAAAAAAAAAATACATGAGCATTTCCCTTTCTTCACATTAATGACAGCACTGGATGGAACTCTTATTAGCTCTCATCAATCCAATGGGTGAATAATGATATTGCTTCAATTTGCATTTCTTCCAACCAACATTGTGAACAACAGCAACACTGTAGCAATAACAACAAAATAATCCTTACCCAGGACTTTTTTCTTTTTTAACACTGTTTGAAAGAACAAAGTATTAATATTATTTTGAGTAAATCAGCATTAGACTCTTGCTTCTGACCTATGAGTTAACATTGCCCATCATTTTACTAAGAAATACCTAATGCGTGGTATCACCTTTCACCGGTTTGCATATACAATTTGAATGTCATAATTTTATTTCATTATTTAATAACATGATTGTGTAAGTCATAAAATAAAAATGAATTCTTTCTGAAAAAAAAATAAAGTGAAGTCTATGAACATTTCAATTAGATGGCACAGAGTAAGAAGAAAATAGCTTTGTGCCTTTCTGTGCATTTGTATGTGCAGGTGTCAATTCACTCTTATAAATACTTCTTTAAAAAATGGAGCATGTTAACTTATACACCGGGTGTCTGATTTTAATATGACCTACCCTGATTTATTTTATGCCATGTAGCTGATTTGATCATATCTTAAATCTGGCATGCTATAAATCACCTGGTTATTCTATTACATGTGGATCAGCAACCCCTCATTCATTCGGAAATATTTCATTTAGTCAATAGGTCCCACAGAGTGGTTTCAATAAATAAATTTAACCTCTGTCTATTCTTTAGATAGAAATAATAAATGTAATTCATTAACTTNCTGTCTATTCTTTAGATAGAAATAATAAATGTAATTCATTAACTTATCCTTGTTTTTTTTAAATGTTGCTTTATTTTTAGTTAGTATCTATATATTATGAGAGAAGCAAAGGGAAGCATTTTTAAATAACAGCATAATATTAAGGTCTACATGTACATGGAAAAATATAATTTATTTTCCCTTTCCTTTATTGGCTTATTTTGTTTTAATAATAATAGAAATACACGCTCTTAAATAAATATTTTAGAAAGTCCAATATAATCTTAAAGGCTGGAAAATATGATTTATAACCCCAAAGCCAGAGCCAACCGCTATTAACACATTTTGTCCTTATTCACTTCCCTTTCTTATCCCCTTTTTTACATCATACTTTGTCCCTCAGCATATAATAACTTTCTGTAATATTCTTTTTTTCCAGCATAGTAGAGTCAGAATAGTTAGCCTTCTGTGGTGGCTGACTTATCTCAGAGCTATTATCCCAAGAGAACCAGGCGAAAACCAAATGGCTTTTTCTGACCTAACTCAGAAGTCACATAGTTACTTTTACTGCTAATGGTAGAATCCACCATAAGCCACACTAGATTCAAGGGAAGAGCACAGACACTCACCTATCAATGGGAAGAGAGTCAAAGAATCTTGGTTTATGTTTACTACCACAATACAGTAAGACACAACTGTAAACCAAAATCATAACTGGCATTATTTTAATGAAAGTATAAACATTTTTACAATGGAAAAGCCTAAGCTGTTTGTCATCTCTTTTCACAAAAAAAGAGCTCTTTCTTATATCTAGTATGTGAGGATTTTTATAAACTTCCACCNTATTTTAATGAAAGTATAAACATTTTTACAATGGAAAAGCCTAAGCTGTTTGTCATCTCTTTTCACAAAAAAGAGCTCTTTCTTATATCTAGTATGTGAGGATTTTTATAAACTTCCACCAAAAAATTGACGGTCATGGTAGGAATACTGAAAAAGAAACAGAGTTTAGAGATACTTGAGGGGTAAAGATTTGAAATGTTGCTCCTTATACTGTTCGGAGTGACAGCTGAAATTACACAGAACTCACTTTGTGCTGGGTGATTGCAAATATAACTATGTGTGTTGTCTCATGTAAGTTTCCTAAGATATTGGAAAACATTAAGAGAAAGTCATACTGTGGAATATTCCACAATAGAATGGATTGGATATGATATGTTGATTTATAGAGATGTCCATTACGTATCAAGTGAAAAAAGAGATTCCACACTTATATACGTATGTGATGCATATATAACAGATACAATAGAAAAATGTCTAAGGATACTTATCAAATTGTCATACTTGGTATCTTAAGGAGTTGAGATTGGAGTAAAGAAAAGCACTTTAATTTTTAACAGAATAGTCATATCAAATTGTTAGAATTCATATGCATTACTCTGTAATAAACAAATTTATGTCTCTCTCTATCTCTTTTTTAGGGAAAGAATTGGGACAAAGGAGAACAAAGTAAGAAATGTAAAATGAAGTCAGGAGTCTAACCAGGGAGATGTAAGATTTTCAAGCCAGAGTAAAAAGTGCTGTGAGAACCTGAAGGAAGGAATGTTAGATCCTGTTTGTGGGGATGGGAAAGGTCACTCTGCGCTCCTTTTTTTTTTTTTTAAAGATTTTATTTATTTATTTGTCAGACAGAGAGAGCAGGCAAGCACAAGCAGGGGGAGAGGCAGGCAGAGGGAGAAGCAGCCTCCCCGCTGAGCAAAGAACCAAATGCGGGACTCAATTGCAGGACCCTGGTATCATGACCTGAACTGAAAGCAGACACTTAACCAACTGAGCCACTCAGGCATCCCTACTCTGTGATGTTAAGAAGAAGTTCTGGACAAAAACAAGGTGAAGGATCCCACATGCCAAGGAGACCACTCATGCAAAGACATGGAGAAAAAATCCTGAAGAGTAAGAAAGCTGGCCAGGTTCAGTTTTGTAGGAGCAAAATGTCGCTGAGCAAGAGAATGGCAAGCAAAGACACTGGATAAGCTGGCATGAATCCAGCTGGGAAGGCTTTGCATTTTTGGGAGAATAATGTTTTGAAATATTATACTAATTTTTTCTCCTTATTCCAATTTTTTTGCCTTTTATCTATTTAGATTTTAAGTACATAGTCTCCTCTATGTTTATTGCTTGAAGAAGAATTTTGAGACACAAAGCTAGGATATACTGAGAATCTCAGCTTTTCCTTTAATTTCACAAATTCAGAGAAGAATTTAGTAGATTTACGATTTATAAGGAAAAATCTATACTTCATGGGTAGGACGATGCCCTTGCACCTCTATACTCCATGCAAAAAATATTCCAGATGGACAGAGAGGGGGAAAAGGTCGCAAATGGCACATGCACAGAGAAGATGGGTGAGAGAGCAGGTCATGTTCTCAGTCATCATCCCAATGGCGAGGCAGGACCAGAGAAGCAAGTATCTTATGACTGATTATTATTTTTGTATTAACATTTTCCTTGATCTTGTCAAACCTCAAAGTTATTACGATTAGAATGACATCTTATTTTGCATAATTATTATGCACTATCCATTTTGCTCTCAAAAATTCCGTGGTCTGAGCAAGAAATTATACAGTCACCCTAATTATAATCATTGTATATCAAAGCCATTCTTTACTTTTTTGAGATTGGAGTCCCTCTAGACTTCTCCCAGTCTGGAGGGACAAGACTGAATTTGGAATGGAGCACACATTGTGTGGACAGGACTGTCTGTGCTACAGGAATGTTACACTCTATCTTCACATTCTACCTAGGTCTCTGTATACTCCTTTCAAGTGTTACTAAAATATGCTGTGTATTTCTTAGTTTTCATCATTCATTTATTCACCAGAATTAATTGTGCATGACCAGGATGTCATCTCCTGCTGTCATCTGCCTCCTACATCTGCGTGCTCCCTGGAACCCAAATCCTAGCTCCTGTTCAAAACTTCCTTCCAGAGGAATACAGAGGCATCAAGCCTGTACCTCAAGCCAAAGACTTGTCTTAATAATCTCACACAGGAGCAAGAAGAAGGGGCCTATACTGCACATTTTATAATAAAATAACTGGGAATTTCTTATTTGTCCTTTTGGGTTCTCCATCCATCTTGCACCCCTTCCAGAGTTTTCCTTAGGGAAGCAAGTTCCTCGACCTATAATAAAAGCCTTCCTGCTAAATGCTTGAGATCCAGGTAAAGCAGGCCTCTGGAGGCCCAATTTGAACCCTAAAGCAGGCTTACTAAATCATCTCCTCCACCAAGAACAATGAGAAACTGTGCCTTCAATGAGTCTTCTTACCCACCGTTAAAGAGAACAAAGTGTTCACTCTACATGTGAGTAGGAATTATCTCCCTCTGAGAAAATAACTACAATGCGTCATGAAGGGAGAAAACAAGGGAAAGAGGTGACATGTAGAAATGGTTCTTTTGTTTCTGGAAGGCAGTCTGTCTTTTATGGAGACATGGAGGAATGTGAGTTCTTCCGCCCTTCCCCACCCCCAGAGACAGGCCTTTGTCTTAGTCGCTCAGGCTGTTAGAACAAAATACCACAGGTGGGATGGCTTCAACAACAAACATTTGTTTCTAACAATTCTGGAAGCTGAGAAGTACAAGATCAAGGAGCGGGCAGATCCTGTGTCTGGTGAAAGCACTCTTCCTGGTTTGCCGATGGCTGCCTTCTTCTTGCTGTATCCTTACGTGGCAGAGAGCAAACACTGTGGTGTTTTGCTTCAAGTGCATTAATCTCATCATAAGGGCTCTGCCTTCATGACCTCACTGAGAGCCCATCACTTCCGAAGGCCCCACCTCTGAAAACCAGCACACTGGGAGCTAGGATTTCAGCATATAAAATGGGAGCACCTTTAGTCCCTAACAGCCTTTAACCCCAATCATCTCTCACTGCCTTCTACAGAAAGTTCCTGTGAACCAGGAAGGACCAAAGAAGTGGGGAGAGGAAGATTTCTTATAGTTAGTCACGTGTTTCTCCACAGACTGCTCAGATAGGGTAAGAGCCTCAAGATAATTTACAAGAAATAAACTGTGTTTCCTTCAGAAAACCAAGCTTTGTAACATTGAATATTTAGCACACATTGTAGAATTTTTTCAGCTTTTTTGTTTTTTCATTTTAAAATTAACATTGTAATGAATTAAGTATTTGGATAATTCTATGGCCTGGCATGTAATAAATATTCAATAATGTAAAGTCAAGATCAATTCAAACTGAACTTATGAGAACAAAATAATTTTCACTTTGTGTTTAAGCTAAGTTCTTTAAAATAAAACCTGAATTTTAGGGGTGCCTGGGTGGCTTAGTTGGTTGAGCATCTGCCTTCAGCTCAGGTCCTGAAACCAGGACCCTGCTCAGTGGGAAGTTTGCTTCTTCCTTTCTCCCTACCCCTCCCCTCTACTTGTGCTTGCTCTCTCTCTCTCTCTCTCTTTCTCAAATAAATAAATAATAAATAAATCTTAAAAAAAAAGAACCAGTATAAAAAAATGATGAAACCTTAATTTTAAAAAATAAGAGCACATTTACAATGTAGAAAATAAATATAAGTAATGTCAAAAGAATATGTATTTTAAAAAAGAGAGAGAGAGAGACAAACCAAGAAACAGATTCAACAATAAAGAACAGACTGATGGTTAGCAGAGGGTGGGGGGATGGGTGAAACAGGTAAAGGGTATTGAGAGTACAGGTATCATGATGAGCACTGAGTAATGTATGGAATTGTTGAGTCACTATATTGCACACCTGCAACTAATATAATACTGCGTGTTAACTGAACTGGAATTAAAACAAAAAACTTCAAAAAAGAGGGAAAAAAAGAATATGTATTTTCAAAAACGTGCATAATCTTACCATACAAAGGTGACTCACTGTAACAATTTTGATGCAAAATTTCTTCCTTGGATGGAGTGGAGACAGGGCACAGAATTTCAAAACAAAAAAGAAATCTATTTTCCTGAAGTCTAATTGTAGTGGCAGCATCAGGAATCAAGATAGAAATCCATAAGAAAAAGGTCACTGAAAAAAAACGAGAAAGAAAAAGAAAAGGTCACTGAACCGCTTCTTCGTTACCTAAGATTCTCTGTCTAGAGTTCTTCATGACTTTCTCATGTAAGGGGAAGAACCAGGTTTTATGAGACCTAAAGTTTGGATAATCTGGGCCCTCTTTATAAAAAAGAATACAAATTTATGCATACAAAATCAGATACAAAATGAATATTTTTTAGAAAGAGAAAAATCACAACACATTACATATTTTAAAAAGCGGGCAGAGGTGCCTGGGTGGCTCAGTTGGTTAAACGTCTGACTTCGTCTTGGGTCATGGTCTCAGGGTCCTGGGATCAAGTCTGGCATGGGGCTCCCTGCTCAGTGGAGAGCCTGCTTCTCCCTTTCTCTCTCCCTCTGCCTCTTCCCCTGCTCTCGCTCTCTCTCTCAAATAAATA
Source organism: Ailuropoda melanoleuca (assembly GCF_002007445.2). NCBI lineage: Eukaryota > Metazoa > Chordata > Mammalia > Carnivora > Ursidae > Ailuropoda > Ailuropoda melanoleuca. The sequence goes on from NC_048218.1 coordinate 151,728,646, forward strand.
AATAAAATCTTCTTTAAAAAACCTGGAAAATACCATAAACATCACAAAATGCAAATAAAATGCATATTTTTATTAATAACTGCCTCATACACTTCTATAATACTTTTTCCTACATTTTTTAGCTGTACACTCTTTGAATGCCTCCTCACATGAAACAATGTTATGACATTTTCTATGGAGAATGGGAAGATAATCCAATCTTCTAGAATAGTTGATAGATTTGAGAGAGAGAGAGAGAGAGATATTGTGAGAGAGAGGGAGAGCAGGAGGGAGAAAGAGAAGCAGGCTCCCCACTGAGCAGGGAGCCCAATGCTGGGCTCCATCCCAGGACCCTGGGATCATGACCTGAGCTGAAGGTAGATGCTTAACTGACTAACTGAGCCACCCAAGGGCCCCTAGAAAAATTTCTTTTAGATTCACAGCTCATCATTAGTGCTTTTGAGTAAAGTTTTGCAAGAGCTGTTTCCTTCATTTATAAACTGTACAGTTTGGACACATTTCCACAGACAAGCACTTGAGTATGTCTATTTCAAGACCAATTTTTTTCTCCATCTCTCTTCTAGTGTCAGATATTGTTGGACATATTTATAGAGTATTATGCCTCTGCCTCAGGTGCTAACATTCTTGCGCCATGACACCATCCTAATTGGCATGATGAATGACAGAAACCCGTTCCTACCCAGAGACAACCAGGAAATGACGTTAACCATCTGTGTAAGAGATGGGGAGCCACATTAACTATGTGCTCTTTTCAACTCAGTTGCAATGTATTCCCAACTAACTTCCTTTTAGACTAATCTCAAAACATTTTTCCTTTTTTTTCTTTAAAGATTTATTCATTTTTACTTTAGAGAGAGAGAGAGTAGGAGAGCACGTGTAGGGGAGGGCCAGTGGGAGAGGGTGAGCAGACTCCCCGCTGAGCAGGGAGCCAGCTCAGGACCTGAGCTGAAACCAAGAGTTAGATGCTTAACCAACTGAGCCACCCAGGCGCCCCTCAAAACTTTCTTCAATCATCCCAACCCCATTTACCCTAAAGAAAATATAGAGAAGACAAAGTGAAGAGAGAACAGTCTTCACCGCTTTCAGATAAAATACTTGACTTTTGCAAATGTTACAAAAGCATATGTTTATTCCCACTGCTACAGGTCTCTTGTGAGGCCCTGGAAGTAAAGGGCCAGTCATAGCATGAAGCCCTGAAGCTTGCAGCCACTTCAGTGGTCTCCTGGTAAATCCAACTCTGCAGAGTTGTGCTTTGTTTTACCAAAAGCGAGTCTCCTAAAATTTCTCTCACCCACAGTTGATAACTCCTCAAGGACATAGACAGAGCTGTGTGGCACAAAGCATCCACATGGTTTCATGAACATTTGCTCAGCTAAGTAGAACTTTTTTTATACCAAAGGCTATTGCAGTATTTCGGTGTAGTGGACTAGTAAGTCTAATAATGAATTTAATTACGATTATATGTTTATATTAAGGTGGCAAAGAATAGTAATAGCAAATAGTTAACTCACCTACATAATGTTTCCCCATGGTGTTTTTAACTTTCCAATATACATTTCCATAAAGACTACGGCTATTAGCTAGATTTACTGTCACCAGTAAAAATCTAGATAATACATGTAAATATGGATTAGTAAAAAGATCTGTCATCTCACGTATTTACATAGAACAAAACCTGCATTTACCTACAGTACAATAATTTAATGTATCAGCCGACACAGCAGGAACTACAGTCCCTCCCCCCATGTAAATACGTGCCGTTCTGTATATACAAACTACCTCTACAACAAAATGGAGAGCAGATAAGTGGGATTAAAAACCATAGTACATGATTTCATGTTCAAAATTTGTCATTTAGGCAATTTCTTTTTTTTTAATATTTTATTTATTTATTTGAGAGAGAGAGAGAGCATGAGCAGGGGGGAGAGGGAGAAGCAGACTCCCCACCGAGGAGGGCTGGAGCCCAGGACCCGCAGGATCATGACCTGAGCCGAAGGCAGATGCTTAACCAACTGAACCATCCAGGCGCCCTAGCAATTTCAAGTATTATTTTGAGACTTAAAAACTAGCAATCTCTTTTATTACATCACAGATTTAGTTATCTTATAACCCACTTACTAATGATAAAGTTTAAAATGACATTCATATTTCAGTTATGAAAGAAGAACCATACAATAATTAATTGTAAAAATATCTGTATTTTGATGATGGCTTATGACCAAAAAAAGATTTTTAAGTGCTAAGAAAATGTGTATTTTTATCTTTCTGTCTGTATTCCAGAAGTTATTGTAATCAGAATCTTTTTGCAAATAAAACATACAAGAAAACTGAAAAGAGAATTCTTATGAGCAAAGATGAAAAATAAGCATTCTGATTTTTGCTTCAGCGACAATTCATCTCAATAGATCAATAATGTGCCAGTTAACTAGAAAAACAGAATATCACTTGAACTGGGGAGCAATAAAACAGCCAAGCCATACTGTTTGTTGAATAAGATAAATGTTCTGAACCGACATTATATGACACCAACATGCTGTTTTTTATAATCAAATAGTGGACATACTTGTGTCTGGATGATTTCACGCAGAAAAATTGATTTGAAAAAGTATTCCATAAAAACCAGTCTTGGTATTCACAGCTGAATCCTTTTTAAAATAAAAACTTTTTTTTTTCTAATACAGAAAATGCTATAACCACATGACATTCAACTAACACTAAATTAACGAGTGTTATGAACTTATTTAAAATTAAAATTAAACTTGAAAATAAGCAATACGCTTCTGACCAAAGGAGTTTTGGATTGGCCTACTACTGATTTTGACTCAAATTTTCATTGAACTTTATTTGTTGTAATTTTTATAAAGATAAATCCCACAATATATGACCAAAGATTTCTCTATCACTATGCCCATAATATTAAACCCAGTTATTTTAAAAGTTAACCATTATGGCCTCCTAATATATGTCTTTTGTTTTCCTTGAGATGAGGATCTTAATCTGCCTGTAATTAGTCAATCAAACTCAGACTCTGTGAAACCTCTGCAATTATATCCATAATTTTTGGGGGGTGTGATATTTTTAAAGGAAGGTAGTTCAGAGTATTCATCAGATTCTTAAAATAGTGTGTGACCCGCAAAGTCTCAATACCTAATTGACATTATTGTCAGCTAGAAGGTAGAAAGTGAAGAACTAGAATCAAGAAAGTCATTGGAGTGTTTGAGTGTCTGTATCCAATTGAAGTTTCATATTTATAAGTTGATTTTGTGTATAGCTATTGTTTATTTCATTCAAGATAGATTCTCCTCTTCTTTCCCAGCAAACCAGTCATGTATCCCAGAAAACACTTAAATGAAGTATACAGAATCACTATCTCAGTATTTTTGAAAATTACTAAAATCTAAGATTATATATTATTTTTCAGTTCTAGATAATTGTGTAACAAGAACTGTAATTTCTGTTCAAAGTAAATAAAAAGGAGTCCCAAAGTGAATAAGAAATAAACTTCTTTTTCTGTGCTGTGTGTGTGTCATTTGCTAGAACCTACATAAATACATAGTCCACCTTGTTCTTGCAACTTAACATTCCATCACTCTGTCTGTTACAGTTACTAAAAAACCATTATAATTTGCTTTTCACCTCCTTTCAGCACATTAATTGTTGGTGCCCCTTTATATTTAACTTGTTAAAATGGGCAATTGAGAAACCACCAATATATTCAGGCAAGATTTCATCTTTTAAGATATTATCTTCAGAAATTCATTTTAGAAATAAAAACATGCTGGTTGCATTTTAATTTCCCTATTGTCTTCAATTAGGGAACTGCCATTCATTACTATTTCGTTTTTCGTTTTGTTTTGCTTTGCTTGCTATTCCTAAATGTATAAAACACCTTTGTCATTTTTCCCCCTTAGGTATATATTTGCCTTCCGATCAGTTTGGTATAGGCATTGCAATATATACAATGTATAGAGAGAGCTGTAATAAATATGTAATATATTACACATTTGTAATATATATTGATGTGAATATAAATATGTGTATATAATTTTATATATAATATACTTTTTCTTAGGAAAGTAAAAATATGTATTTTATTGAAATCTCCATTTTTAAAAATTAAATTAGAATAGCCAGGATTTGAGACAAAATAGACAAAATCCTTTTGCTTATGAACAACAGAATAGTCTACTAGGTCTACTAAGTTCTTCTGTGCTAGTAATAGTATCCTTAGATGGTTTTATTCATGTCACTCATTTTCTGAATTAATTTGAAATAAAAAAAATTACAGCATTAAAATAACTTACAATCTCAAGTCTTTCTCTCATAGTCACTAGATTTCCAGTGTACTCTGATCTCCATCTGTGATGGTGTATTTAAAGGTATGGTAACAGATTAAAAAGCAAAGCTTAATAGCTTAATTAAAGAGTTCCTATTAGAACCGTTTTTACAAATAGTACAAGTTCATCTTCTGTCAAATAAGTATGTAATGACTTACAGATACAAATATAGAATTAAGTTTGACTTTCTAATTAAGAAACTGTTTAAAGCATACAGATGAAAGGAAGTCACTTAAAGTAACAACAACAGGCAATGGATATAAATAGACGAATTACAGAAGAGAAAACTTAAGTGTATAATACATGTATCAAAAAAGCTCAACCACACTTACGCTAAAAATGCAAATAAAAAATCAAAAACCATTTCACTCTCAAATTAAAAAACATCTTTAGAAGAAACACAAAATGCTGATAGATGTACAGTAAGCAGAAACAATCACTTTCCTAATGCGATGTAAACTTCTACAGTTTCTCTGAAAACAATGTCAATATAGGTCATGAACTTAAAAATTGTCACATACTTTGATATTCTCCTCTATCCCAACCTAGGTAGATAATCAGAAATAAAATCAAACACCTGCATCCAAAGATGTTCTATTTAATATTAGTCAAAAATTGGGGAAAATATAAATGTCTAACAAATTAAGAATAATTAATTACTCTATGATTCTGAAATATATTTACCTATTAGAGGTTATGTTTTGGAAAATTATTTTGCAATAAGGTAGTGCTCACAATATAATGGGAACAGAAATAAGCTGCTGCATCAATGAGCGGTTAGTTGATGTGTTACCAGTGCAACCGGAACCCCTTTTAAGTTATTTTTGTTTTTATTTTATTGTTATTTTTATTATTTTTTAGTCTTTAAGTATAATTAGCATACAGTGTTGAGTTAGTTTCAGGCGTATAATATAGTGATTCAACAATTCTAAACATTTCTCAGTGCTCCTCACCGCGAGTGTACTTCCAATCCCTTTCACCCATTTTACCCCTCCCCCACCCACCTCTCAGCCACACGGAATTCCTTTTACAGTATGTGTATGTAGAATGATTATAGCAACTCCATTCTTTTCAAAAGAAAAACGATTAAGATTATTGAAAGTTTATACAGTTGTGATTCTAGACCTAGATTAATCACTAATCCATATTCGACAAAAAGAAAAAAGAATTTTAACCAAAAAAGCGCTTACATTTTTAGAATTATGACTAGCCTTGACTGAAAATTTTGGTTTTCATTTAGAATACTATCAGCTAGAAAAAGAAAAACAAAACAATAACAAACAAAGAAGCTCCCTGAACCAATGCCAAAATACGGAGACTTATTCATAAGTGATTTGTCAATGCTAGTGATCATTCAGGAAACAGAGCAGAGTAGAAGGAAAGTGATTGAGACTCCAGAAGGCAGGTGGACATGCTGATAGCGGTTCATCCGCTGGCCCGCATAAAGGATATCACCAGGTTTAGATGCTTATTTCCCAAGCTAATGTGGTGCTAACCATAATTCAAAATGTGATCATTGGATTTAGACCTTTGTAAAGCTATGTTGTGACCACAGGGATGAAATTTTAAAAACCAATAGCCAATAATATTATGAATAAAAAATGATAACGAAAAAGATTTTGTTTTCCCTTTTGTAGAAGAATCCGTGTAATAAAATCCATAGTTATATTGAGTTATCTTTTTAACATATATTTTTAAACCTCCTAGAGATAATAGGATTACTTCATAATTTTAGTCATATTTATTTGGTTGATCACTGATAACTATTGAGTGGTTTGAACAATAGTCATGGATATGTTTATTTTCAAGATTTACAGTCAATGAATATATACTCTTTTTCTCTTGGAGACAGAACTCCTCTAGCATAAACACATTAAAAATAGTCTCTCAAGAATTTTCCACATTTCTTTTACTCATTACGAGTGATTGCAAAATATTAAGAGAATTAGAATAAACACATTTAAAATAAGCAACACACATCTAACCCAAGTAAAAAATCCAATTCCAAAAATCCAGTGATCAAAATTTAAAAGCAACCAGAGTTAAACTATTTCCTAGAATCTATATTCTATTTCTGAGAGGGAGGCCCAGCAGGATGGTAGCAAGTACACATATTGCTGCACACACATGCAAAAATGTATGCTGCACGTAATCTTGGAAGAGAAAAAAATTCTCCTTTCTTCACTAGTTTTTAGATGTCACAGCCATAAATATACCAGCTTGGTATTTCAGATTCAGAAGAAATATGTCTCCTCAAAGTGTTGACATTTTTATTTGTGGATACCCTTTGAGAAAAAACTCAATTTGCACACACTGCTGTGCACATAATCTAGTTTTCTTCTTCTGAATTAGCACGGAAGGCCTACCTGAACACATCATACGTAAATCAAGGAAGGGTGTACTACTTTTTCTCCATTTGTGGATGAATTGCTTCCTATGACCTTCTGAAAGGTCTATATATCACTACTTGAATACATCAGTTCTGAAATGTCAATGTCGCCAAATTGGGCATGGAGGTTTTTATTTTCTACAAATGTTGTCTCAAGGTAACATCAGCTAGATCTCAGACAAGGAAAATCTTGTTTGATTAACTTTCTAAAATCTATCAGAAACAAAGGATGTGGGGGGGGAAAAAAAGGACAGAAATCCATCTTGTATTGTGGACAGCCCAAAGGATTATACTAAAGCTAGAGAAGATAAATGGTGCCACTGGAGTTTTAACTTATTGCTGGTTGGTTTATAGCTGCTACAAATCTTTCCTTTTAATAATTTATCTTTGAAAAGATCAGAAAAATAGTAACAAATGTATCATTCTCCAACAAATTGCTCTCTCTTTTCATTCTGAGTCCAGAGTGCTTCTGGAAATATAAAGATACATTAGAGTCTTATGTTGGAATATGGTCACTTCGAATTTGGAATGGATGTGGAAAATAAGAGTGCTGATGAAGGGACAGATCATATCAAAATATCTAAACACTGTTTATTCAAATTTATTGAAGCAATTTGGTCTTCAAAATGCACTAAAAAATAGCAGACTTTGGGATTTAGGGGTTTGTTATTATGTGTTCCAAACCATGATTTGGAGTTGTATTCTTTTTTATAGTTCAATTATAAAATGCTCAACTATGGAGAAAAAGTGGCTTAGTGTACCTGAAAAATATCTGTTTGTGTATATGGAGATCAAAATTTATTTTTACTTTTGTCATGGATTGTCTGGTTAAATTTAGGTAAATAATCTTACATCTCAAAACTACAGTTTCCTCCTATCTCTACAGTAGAGATAATTCTTTCTTCTACAAATACCAGAAAATTTTTATAAGTTAAATGAACTTTTAGCACTCAGTATTTGGGTAGAAAATGCACCACTTAATTTTGCTCCATTTACCTATTCTCTCATAAATTATTTTATAAAGTCTCAATTTATGCTATCACTATATTTTGTGCTGTCGGCTACTTTTCTGGTGTGCAAGACTATGGAATGTTAGACATCTAAAAGTGGGCTGCAGCCCATTTCAGGACAGAGAAATTACAGAATGCATGTTTTACTTCTATTAGGGACCCATTCTAAATACTTGTCTCTGACTCTTGGACTAAAATTTTCTTCTTCTGTCTGCTTCTATTATGTTATTTAACATTTACTCAATTGCAATGGAAAAAAAATGAAAATGTCCCTCCCCCAACTTTATCTTTGTTCTACTATCTTAGATGCATATTTGTCATATTCAGCCAGTTCATAACGACTAGTTTACATTTTGCATTTTTATGCAAGTTTCAAAAGTATTGCATCCTCAATTTCCTGCTTGTTTAAAATGTCCCATGGAATATAAAAGTTAAATTTTAGTGATATGGTAAGAAGGTAATGAATTCCTTAATTATGTAGTCTCTTTGAGAAACTAAGCTCTTCTCTATCTCCTCGTCCACTGATAATCTAAGACATGAATTATAATTTACACAGGGGAAGGCTTTCAAAGCAGAAGTACAATAAGCATTAGACTAGCATCAGCTTGAGTGGGGGGAGTGGAGAAGAGTTGGCTCACAAGCAGGACTTTAATCCAATAGAGTAGTCAGTGGATCATGAAATACTATCTTTATCTGTCCTAGATGGGACATAGCTCAGGCAAAGGCAACTCAACTGCTTCAAGGTTTTGGCAGAAAGATGAGTCTGAAAATGTTGACAAAATCAAAATTGTAGCCATTCTTTTTTTTTTTTTTCCTATACACTTGTTTTGCCCAAGAGGAAATGTAAGCCCAGAAATTGAAATGACCTACATAAATTCTGCTTATTTTTTGTCATTTAACCCTGAATAAGTCACCTAATCTAAAGGATTCCAAAATGTCTTCCTCTATAAAATGGGCATGGTTGTGGTGGGATCTGATTTCTTTCTTCTACCAATAAGATTTTTGTTTTTTTTTAGGATTTTATTTATTTATTTGTCAGAGAGAGAGAGCACATACAAGCATGGGGAGCAACAGGGAGAGGGAGAAGCAGGTTCCTACTGAGCAAGGAGCCAGAGGTGGGACTTGACCCCAGGACCTCAGAATCATGACCTGAGCAGAAAGTAGACGCTTAACCAACTGAGCGACCCAGGCATCCCACTAGTGATAAGGTTTTTATGAATCTTAGGAGTTCTATAACTTTCCAGTGAACTGAGTTGTGTCTCACTTCACCCCCCACACACAAATCAATAACAATATTTATTGAATATTTATTATTAGGTTCTGTTTGCTGTTTGCCATCTCAGTTCTATGGCATCCAGACACAGTCAGATATGCTAATAATAGAGTCTCCACAGCTTCATCGTTTCACGAATGTGCTCCTAAACAAATGGATTATATTCAATATCTTCCCATTAATGTATATATTGAAAGAAAGAATTACGGCTATTAAACTGTGATTCTCCAGTTGATTTTACATGTATTCTTTAATAATTTTGGTGAAACACACTATTCCAATCAGAATAGATGTAGTGCTTTGCTCAGCAACATGGTCTCCAGACAGAGAGAGAACACCTCTATTCAAATCCTTATTTACACTATCCTGAAGCTTCAGTTTTGGAACTTCACTGTGTTCATCAAATGAGGGAATTCCATAGTTTTTCAGTAAGAATTAAGCGATAGTAAGTATGTAGAACAATGCCTAGAATAAAATAAATACTTGCTAATATTATTGCAAAGCAACTGATACATTATTGTCAACTCTGAGTACAATTAGAAAATTTACTTAATTTCCATTACTTAAATTTGATGTCTACTTTTTTTTCAGAGAATAAGCCCGTGAATGCCATATAACACATATGGAAATAACTTTGGCAGCTTGGATCATGAATCTGAAGTTCACCTTATTGAGATTCTCCTTCACTCACCTGATACTTAATGTCCTAGAAACTTGTGGAGGGAACTCAGAGAATATATTTAAAAATTTGTCTCTATGAGCACCTGGGTGGCTCAGTTGGTTAAGCGACTGCTTTCGGCTCAGGTCATGATCCCGGGGTCCTGGGATTGAGTTCCACATTGGGCTCCCCCTGCTCTGCAGAGAGCCTGCTTCTCCCTCTCCCTTTGTCTATTGCTCCCCCTGCTTGTGCTCTCTCTGTCTCTCTCTCTCTGTGTCAAATAAAGAAACAAAATCTTTAAAAAGAAAATTTCTCCAGGCTCAAAGTTCATATCACCTATGAGAATACTGAAATCAACCCAACATAAAAAAAAAAAACTACATTGAACATACATGAAGACATATTGCATGGACTTTAGAACATTGTTTCTCTGGTGATTGGAATCTGGTCTCGGCAAGGAGACAGTGGCCCAAATGTTGCCGGTGTGTGAACAAGGTACACGCATAAACATGGTTTTAAACACTTAAGAGTTCTTTCACCTCCTATGACCATGTAATGACAAGACAGATTATAAATGAAATTTTGCATCATTTCTTTACAGAAGGCCAAAAAACATTTTGAGTATTGCTGTTGTTGTAGTTGTTGTATTACAGAAATAAGCCAATTCAATGCATTAAGTTGGACCAATAAAGGATTCAATCTTTAGAGCGGATTCTCTGCATAATTTCAATATCAGAGCAAGGGTAATGAAAAAATCGTAAACAAAAATATTTTCAACTGAAAGAATGAAAACAATTTCAATCTCCTTAGGGATCTATAAAGCACCTACCCTAAGCGCTAGAAAGTACTAGTAATTCAGTGTGCTTGTTTAAAAAAAAAATCAGACATTTATACAGTTATAATCAATGAGAACCAAATTAGCTGATATCTGTGCATGAAAAATAACTGGTCATAGTGTCGATATTTAAAGTTCATTCTAATTTTTCAAGCCATTTATGAACATCTTAGAATCAGGCAGCCCTTACCACATTGTTCAAAGCAGAGCAAAGCAAGCAAACAGACAAACAAAAAACTCCATGGGAAGTATACCAGTTCCCAAGGTTCATGCGAGACTTTAGAATATGTATCGACTGGGAGATCAGGAAACTAAAACTTGTTTAATAAATTATAAGTATTGTTAATATAATTCAATATATTATAGATACTGTTATTTCTCCTTAATAACAAATTTATTTTTAAGTAGAATTTTCAAAGATTATTTAATTAGAAAATCATCTCTCTCCATTTGGCCACTGCTTTTTCCAGACCTCTAAACAACCCCATGAATTATTAACTTCAAGATTCTCTCACTCACCATGAACTTCCCCAAGATCTGAGAAAGAGCTCCTCACTAAAATTTTCTTCCAAAATGGATTCAATAAGGGCAAATGCAAAACAGTCCACATATGACAGGAAAATCACAAATGCAAATACTAACCAGGTAAATTGTAGCTGAATGTCAATTATGCCTTTAGAATAGTTCTTGGAAAATTCAAGCTTTCTCTCCAATTAAGTGATGTATTTAGAGAAGCAAATGAGAGCTGGATTCCAGAATTTCAGAATGAAATAAGCTCTGGGTAAATTCAAATCTCCTAGCAGAGTCATATAACCCTCAGACTATGCCACGAGCTGCACCTGTGTGAATGTGACAAATGCAAGATAGTTTGAAATGAACTCGGCAAAAAATGGGAAAGCACTTGGACACTCAGCAGGAGTAGAATCCAGCTTATAAATTATGCATTTGTCTAAGAAATGAGATTCAAAATAACTGTTTATAAAATGTTTTGTGTGATTTTAGATTTTCTTAAGATAGTTTATGCATTCTGAAGTTGCTATTATAAATAAGCAGTTTTTAAAATGATGTACTTTTTGTAAAATATAGTTACAATTATAATTAATCTTTATTACAAGAAATTAATCTTTATTACAATCAATTTGTTAATTTTTTTTTTTTGGCTAACAAGAGTTTCCTTATTTTGCTCCATGTTTTATTACTCTAATTTACCACAGAAAATTGAAAGGACCGTAGAAAAGAAATAATGGAAAATAAAGGAAATAATGTGATTGTTATCTCCCCAGATGCTGATTACCAAGGTGAAGGTACTTGAAATACAAAAAAGTTCCCTATTTCTGCACTAGAATAGGATATGTTTCAGGTATATGCATATATCTTTTCCATAATGCCTTGTAATAGTATGGGTAAAAAGCAATGAATATTTATCATAATAAAAAAAAATTTCCCCAATAGGCAGTATACATTTCAAGACTTTTAGTCTAACATTACACTATTAATAGTTTGTCATATAAATGTCCATTGGCTGGTTATGCATATGCTAAATTGTACATCATTTTCTCAGGCATCTTTAATTCAGCAACCTCATTCTGTGAAACACAATTATAAAAAATGTTAATTAAAACAGAATTCTTGGAAAATGGAAGACTATAATTGATTTAATTTCTAGTTTAACTAAGAAGTAGATTCTGTAGAGGTCTACAGTATTCGAAAACTCAGTTATCAGATCCTTTTAAATGTAATCATTCAATACATATGACCCAGTCTCAGAGGGGTAATTTAGGACACAAAGCTGTAAACTGTATAAATCCCATTTTCTTTCTCTCATCCCAATCATGACACTGGTCTACAGTTTAGAATTGAGATGAAGCTTCTTCACCTGTACCCAAAATCAGGAATATATTCCTGGAGGCCATGGGGCAGGCAAATATCATTCCTGGGAAGAATCAAGGTTTATAGACAAGGGCAATGGTAAGTCCAGAAATCAAAGGCAAAATTGATCTACAGGTCAGAAAACCAGCATTTTAGAAAAGATTGAGATGGGGCAAATCTTGCTGCATTTTGAATAGCTATGAAGAGTAGATGATGGGTGGAGAAGGTGATGAAGCCCTCAGGGGAGTGTTCCAGAGGTCGCATTGACATTTACCTTCATGGGCTAGTGGATGTACATTGTACCAGTGACTTTGGGAGGCTTTAAAAAACATCAAAGGGTGTGGACAACAGGTGGCAAATCCAGTTCTTTGCTTTTTTCTTTTTTTTTTCTTTTCAATACTCTTACTATCTTTAAAAAAATTTATTCAACTTATTGAAACTAAAAAAAATAATTCATGCATTTCTCCCACTTACTACTTCTTGCCTCTTTCAACCACAGATCCGTTCTCTGTATCTATGAGCTTGGTTTGTTTTGTTTTAGCTTTTTTGCTTTTTGTTTTTGTTTTTAAGATTCTACACATAAGAGAGATCATACAGTATTTGTCTTTTCCTGTCTGGCTTATTTCACTCAGCAAAATGCCCTCAAGGTCCATTCATGTTCTTGCAAATGACAAGATTTCATTCTTTCATTCTTTTTTATTGCTGAATAATATTCTTCTGTGTGCGTGTATATGTGTGTGTGTGTGTGTGTGTGTGTATATCACAATTTGTTTATCCATTCATCCATTGATGGACACTTATGTTGTTTCTATATCTTGGTTTTTATAAATAATGCTTCAGTGAATTTGAGTTAGTGTTTTTGTTTTCTTCAGATAAATACCCAGAAGTGGAATTGCTGGATCATATGGTAGCTCTACTTTTAATTTTTTGAGGAACTGCCATACTGTTTTCCACAAGGGTTGTACCAATTTACATTTCTACCAGCAGCACGCAAAGGTTCTCTTTGCTTCGCATCTTTGCCAGCACTTGTTATTTCTTGTCATTTAGATAATAGCCATCCTAACACATGTGATATCCCATTGTGGCTTTCATTTACATTTCCCTGATAATTAATGATGTTGAACATCTTTTCATGTACCTGTTGCCCATATATATGTCTTCTTTAGAAAAATGTCTATTCAGATCTTCTGTCTGTTTTTTAAAGTAGGCTCCACCCCCAGTGTGGAGCCCAAGTTGGGGCTTGAACTGAGATCAAGACCTGAGCTGATATCAGGAGTCAGACACTTAATGGAATGAACCACCCAGGAACCCCTCTTCTGCCATTTATTTATTTATTTATTTATTTATTTATTTATTTTAGAGCGAGAGAGAGCATGTGAGTGTAGGGAGGGACAGAGGGCGAGGGAGAGAGAAACCTTAGCAGACTCCACACACAGCATGGAGCCCAACATGGGGCTTGATCTCACAATCCTGAGATCATGACCGGAGCTGAAACCAAGAGTAGTATTCTTAACTGATTGCACTACCCAGGGCCCCCCCCTGCCCATTTTTAAATCAAATTGGTTTTTTGTTTGTTTTGGGGGGACTTTTGTGGTTGTTTTGCCGTTGAGTTGTGTGAGTTCTTTATATATTTTAGATATAAGCCCCCTATCAGATATACGATTTGCAATTATTTTCTCCCATTCAATAGGTTCCCTTTCCAATTTGCTGATGGTTTTTTTTTTGCTGTGCAGAAGTTTTTTAGTTTAACATATTTCCACTTGTTTATTTTTGCCTTTGTTGACTTTGCTTTTGGTGTCAGATTCAAAAAATCATCATCGAGACTCATGTTAAGGAGCTAACTGCTTGTTTTCTTCTAGGAGTTTTACAGCTTCAGGTCTTGCATTCAAATCTTTAATTCATTTTGAGTTTATTTTTGTGTATGGCATAAGAACGTGGTCCACTTTTGGGGCGCCTGGGTGGCACAGTGGTTAAGCGTCTGCCTTCGGCTCAGGGCGTGATCCCGGCGTTATGGGATCGAGCCCCACGTCAGGCTCCTCTGCTGTGAGCCTGCTTCTTCCTCTCCCGCTCCCCCTGCTTGTGTTCCCTCTCTCGCTGGCTGTCTCTATCTCTGTCAAATAAATAAATAAAATCTTTAAAAAAAAAAAAAAGAACGTGGTCCACTTTTATTCTTCTGCATGTGGTTGTCCAATCTTTCCAACACCATTTATTAAAGAGGCTGTCCTCTTGCATTGTATATTCTTGATTCCTTTGTTGCAAATTAATTGACCATATATGTTTAATTTTGGGCTCTCTATTCTGTTCTTTTGATCTATATGTCTGTTTTTAGGCCAATACTGTACTGTTTTGATTACTATAGTTTTGTAACATCATTTGAAGTCGGGGAGTATAATGCCTCAAGTCCAAATTGGGGCTTGAACTGAGATCAAGACCTGAACTGATTCCAAGAGTCAGACACTTAACCGACTCCGATTTCAAATTATTTACAGAGACTTTGGCCAGTAATTTTCTTTTCTTATGGTGTCTTTGTCTGGTTTTGGTGTCAGTCTAGACTCATAAAATAGTTTGGAAGAATTCCCTCTTTTTTATTTTTTGAAAGAAATTTTTTTAAAGAGTTTGAGAAGGAGTGGTATTAATTATTGTTCGAATGTTTGGTGGAATTCACTGATGAAGCCATCTCATCCTGGACTTTTGTTTGTTGGGAGGTTTTTGATCACTATTCAATTTCCTTGTTGGTAATTGGTCTGTTCCAATTTTCTATTTCATCATGATTCAGTGTTGGTAGGTTGTATGTTTTTAGGAATTTATTCATTTCCTCTAGGTTGTCTAATTTGTTGGCATATAATTGTTCATAGTAGACTCTTATGATCTTTTGCATTTCTGTCATTAATGTAACATCTCTTTCACTTCTGATTTTATTTATTTCAGTCAGTCTGGCTAAAAGTTTGTTGATTTTGTTTATCTTTTCAAATAACTATTTCTTAGTTACATTGATCTTTTCTATTGTCTTTCTAGTCTTTATTTTATTGATTTCTTCTCTAATCTTTTTATTTCCTTCCTTTACTAGCTTTGGGCTCTATTTATTCTTTTTTTTTTTTTAAAGATTTTATTTATTTATTTGACAGAGATAGAGACAGACAGCCAGCGAGAGAGGGAACACAAGCAGGGGGAGTGGGAGAGGAAGAAGCAGGCTCACGGCAGAGGAGCCTGATGTGGGGCTCGATCCCAGAACGCTGGGATCACGCCCTGAGTGTGAAGGCAGACACTTAACCACGCTGCCACCCAGGTGCCCCTGGGCTCTATTTATTCTTTTATAGCTTCTTGAGATGTAAAGTTAGATTGCTCATTTGAGAATTTTTTTGTTTCTTGAAGTAGACACTTATCACCATGAATTCCCTTAGAACTGTTTTTGCTGAATCTCAAAAATTTTTNGAGGAAGAAGCAGGCTCACGGCAGAGGAGCCTGATGTGGGGCTCGATCCCAGAACGCTGGGATCACGCCCTGAGTGTGAAGGCAGACACTTAACCACGCTGCCACCCAGGTGCCCCTGGGCTCTATTTATTCTTTTATAGCTTCTTGAGATGTAAAGTTAGATTGCTCATTTGAGAATTTTTTTGTTTCTTGAAGTAGACACTTATCACCATGAATTCCCTTAGAACTGTTTTTGCTGAATCTCAAAAATTTTTGTTTGTTTCAAGGTCTTTTTAAAATTTCTCTTTTGATTTCTTCTTTTACCCAGTGCTTCTTCAATAGCATGCTGTTTAATCTCCACATACTTGTAAACTTTTTAATGTGCTTAGTGTAATCAATTTCTAGTTTTATACCATGTACCTGGAAAAAAAAGCTGATATGATTTCAATCTTCTTTAATTTATTAAGAAATGTTTTGTCACCTAACATATGCTCTATCTTGGAAAATATTTCATGTGTACTGAGAAAAATCTATATTCTGTTGCTTTTGGATGGAATGTTCTGTAAATACCTGTTAAGTCCATCTGGCATGTCTTTTAAGGCCAATGTTTTCTTTTTTTTTTTTAAAGATTTTATTTATTTATTCGACAGAGATAGAGACAGTCAGCG